>NC_141538.1:66730000-66895833 GCF_021556685.1 Rattus norvegicus | reverse complement strand
ATCCTTCTTATGAGTAAGATAGGAACTTGTGATGAAGATGGAGGAGTCCACGAGCAAGGGTCCTAAAGTCACTGTGACTCTTTAAAGTGGTCTCTAGAGAGTCTTTCTCTCTGGGTTGACTGTGTCCCAGAGACTGGGGATAATGCTCTAGGTTGGAGCAATAGGCAGCTGAACAGATGGCAGGTAATTTGAGGCAAGTTTAATAAAGGGGTTGTTTTAAAAAGGAATGGTAGGGTGAGAAGAAGCCACAGGGGAGACCACAGAAGCCCAAAGGGAACATCAAAGCACCAGCATCAGCAGGTCTTACCCCTCCTCCCCCCTTCCCCAGTGCCTGGACAGGGGAGAGAAGGGAAAGTTGCTGTGATTTTGGGGACTGAGCTCTGGACAGGGTGAAGCTGTGCTTCTCAAGCCATTCCCTGAAGATCCCACAGACAGATAACTGGAAAATATGTATTCTGAACTCATTCCTTCTCCCTGCCACCTCTAGGCAGTTAACTGAACTGACTGACATGGGAGTCAATGGACTAAGTAACCTTCTGTTACATTGGGGGAGGGGGGTCAACTTGAAGAGACACAGCTAATTGTACTCTGACTCACAGTTAAGGGATGGGGAAGTTGCAAGGATCAGGCTTGAGTATCCTAGCACATCAGACAAGATGGAGAGAGTAGGGGGCAAATCAGAGACTGTAGAAAACACAGGAAGTCTCCCTGTCCAGACAACTTTAGACCTCAGACATTTAGGAACTGAAAACACCAGTGGAAATAAGGTTACTTTGAGCAAAGCCATGACCTTGATGGCTAAGTTCAAGGGCTCCATGTTTAAATCCAAACAACATCTGTATACTGCTGCTTCTTTGTAAGAATATTTTTGGCATGTAAGAATTGAATTCACATAAACATTTCACTTGTAGTTGAAATTTTCCATCCATGTTTTCAAGGACGTTTTGAAGCAAATTCACAGCAAACTCTCCATTATTTACTTAGCCAGCATCACTGGCTGACAAGATGGACGGACGCACAGTGGTGCAGCAATCTGAAAGACTTCCGAGTTAGCCTCTTCTCTACTTCTAGGTCACTGATCCTTTAAATCACCACAGTCTCATATCCGGCGTCCAGTTCTTTCTCTGGAGGATTGGTCTTGAGGTTCCTTCTGATTCTAGCATGCTGGGACTCTAATAAACCCCACGATCAGAACAAGTCATGACATTTAGCCCATCCAACTGGGCAGTGCGTGGGTCCGTTTTGTTCAGGCAATATAATTTCTTTAAAAATCTCTCTTTAAAAGTGCTTCCTTGCTGCGGCAGAGATGCAAGGGGAAAGGAACTGCTTTCCAGTGGACTCGTGCCCATCAAAACAACCCCAAGTGGACCGCTGCTAAAATGGGCCCGTCTGCTGCACTTCCTATTTGCTTGGCTTTGGAGAATTGGGCAGAGCAGGACCGAGGAAGGCGTGGCATGCCAGGCTGAGTCACTACCTGAAGAAGATTCCTTCTCAGACAGCCTCTGTGCTGGGTGACAAAGGCGGGGCCTGCGCCCTCTTCCTGCAGCTCCCCTCAAAGAAAGGGGTCTGCAGTCACTGTCCTCATCACCAACTTGATCTCTTTAAGTTAGAGAAGAAAACAAAAATTTGCTCACTCATTCCCAAACTCCATGTTCTTTTTTTTTTTTTTTTTTTTTTTTTTTTCCGGAGCTGGGGACCGAACCCAGGCCGTTGCGCTTCCTAGGTAAGCGCTCTACCACTGAGCTAAATCCCCAGCCCCAAAATGCCATGTTCTATCTGACTAGTTCTGCTGCCTGCCTACACTGCCTTTCCGTCTCTTCCTGGGAAGACAGGCATCCTTACCTTCTTCCGGTACATAGCCCCGCCCCCTCCTCAAGTGGGGTGGGGGTGGGGGGTGAGAGATGGAGGGGTGGGGGAGTTGGGGGGTGGGATCGGGGAAGGGGGTGAGGAGGGGAAGAGAGAGGTACAGTGGCCAATTACGGAATTATTGATTCTGGATACCAAGCTACAAAGATAATAACCAGTTCTGCTCTGTAGAACTGGTAAGAGACACACCAAAGGCTCACACTCAGCTTCTACTGTGTGCTTACCACGAGGATCATTCTGTGAGCCCAGAAGGTATGGGATTTCTCCCAATCAGAAAGCCAGCAATGAACTGTTCAGCAGATCCTTCAACTGGTGTCCTCCGATTCAATTGCTCTGATACTATGTATCTGAAAATAGCACTACATCTCATGGTTGAAGGATGGTTCACAAACTGGCACCCCAACCTCTCCTTCAGGCGGTAGCTACACTCTCTAAGCAACTGGTGTTTCTCTTCCCACTCCTGGAAACCGGAGTTCCACCACTACCTAATCAGCTTTGATTGGTTTGCTCGAGAGTCTTTCAAAACTCAAAGAAACACTTGGGCTTATTATAAAGACAATTCCAGAGGCCGAAGGTGAAAGACATGAAGGATTTTGGCACCAGATGCATGTGAAGGAGCATAGAGGGGAGAATAGTGGAGACCCCAGGAGAGCCAATAGCAAGAGACTGAAAATAGAGCGTAGTGAGAGATTGAGAGAGGATAGCAAGGGGCAGGGATAGCAAGAGAAGGGCAGGGGGGGACAGAGAGAGAGAGAGAGAGAGAGAGAGAGAGAGAGAGAGAGAGAGAGAGAGAGAGAGAGAGAAAGAGAGAGAGAGAGAGAGCCATCTGATTATCAGAATGATTGTAGCTGGAGGGAGGGAAGCCATGAGGTGAGGGGAGGGCAAAGGGGGATTGGAAAAGGGCTAGGATGACCAGGTAGACTTTAAAATGTGTACCAAGTCCTTGTGATGCTGAGGACACCTGGAGGACAGCATGGACTTTGATATGCTAATAGCTACCACCAGTATAAGCCCATAGGAGAATCACATAGCCCTCCCGCCAGAGGTAAAGGAAATGACTCCTTTGAGGGAATAGGAAAAAAAAAAAAAAAAAAAAAAAAAAAAGCCTGTTTCACAAGTTCCTGGGGAATGCTGGCTTTTAGCTTAACCACCAGAAAGCCCTCTGTAGACCAGCTTGAGCTAATTTCTGGATATACGGACTGCTTGTGTGACCTAAATATGAGATGCCCAAGGCTTGAAATGGGAGAGGGATGCAGAGTTTCCATGGCCCCAGCCTGGGGCAGCACCGCCCTCTGGGATTCTTCGTCTTCTTTAGCCATCTGGGAGCTCTTTGAACTCTGTCCTGTTGGGTTTTCTTGGAGACTTTATTGCGTGGGAACTGGTGAAGCAGAGAAAACTGTGCAAAAGCAAATCCAGATATAAAGGGTGTGTTTCTGGTGTGACTAGCCTGGGCGGGGCAGTTCAGGAGGCGGCCTGTCCGACTCCAGTGCATCTCTGGCTCAAGGGTATGAAGTAGGACCCATTCTCCAGTCCAGGTCTTAGCATCTGCTGTGAGGGGAAAGAATTCCTTTCACATATCCACTTCTCACAGCCTGGAATTTGGGATCCTCCTGCTTCTGCTGCTGAAGGGCAGGCCTCATGGGTATGGACCCAGCAGGCTCTAAGCCAGAGACTCAGAGGAAGATGGGGGTATATGGTTTACTTTGAGGAAGAGAGATCCTAGTTTCTATAACCTGTCTCAAGGAGAGGATTATGAGCCAGGAACCATAGACAAAACACAAACACAGCACCGCACCCAGGCACCAAGATTGGATGAGGACTCTGATCAAAGCTAGGCTGTTTGGAAGCCAGAGGGAGCCGTAAGTGGATACAGAGGTTCCTCTCTGCAGCAAGAGTCTGAGTGCAGGACACTGATGATCTGTTTTCTTCACGACTGCTGTTCTGGGATGGGAAAGCAATGTTTCTAGGGAGTAAAGGTAAAGAAGGAGTGTTTTGTTTTAAGGTGGCATTGGCAGGGCTACAGCCTGGGTCACTGGGAGCTCTGAAACACCGGAATCCAGGAAGCCAAGCTGATGGGAAATGGGCCCTCCTCTGGAGCTATATGGGAAAGCAGGAGTTACACTAAGATGCAGGTCACTTTTTGGTTGTTCAGTGGATTCTCCCAGTGTACCCAGGGGCGGGGCAGACTGGCAGACAGGAAGAGCTTTCTCTCCCACAAGCGAAGTGGGTCTTGCTGCTCTTGTTCAAAAGGCCTGGAGAGTGGTTCTCAGTTACAGCAGCTGAAGTTAAGCCCTCCACCCTGCCCTTCAAGTGGACTTGGCAAACACAGGGAGTGCTTCAACATGGCCCGGTCAAGGTATATGCCCAGCAGACTACGTCCTGATCAGATGACTTCTCGGTTACTCAGTGTCTATTTATTGAGCAACTAACTGGCAGGCACCGTTCCAGACCCTGGGGGCAGGATATAAACAAAACAAACAGAAGTATGAGCAAATTTCACCCTTGCAGAGTCACTCCCATACCAGGAAATAACATAACGACTCAGGCAGCTAGTCAGGCCCAAAGCCCAGGACTGTCGTACCATCACCAAGACTTTACAGCAAGTTTTCTTTTCCGATTGAACCTGAGTCTATTTCTGCCACCCCCTCCGCTTCGTCCTAGCCTAAAACATCATCATAAGCTCTCGGGGGCATTGCTGCAATCACCAAGCGGTTGTCCCATGTCTCCCCCACGGTCCCAGCAGCATGCAGAAGTCACACTGGTCACTCCAAACACACACCAGTTGGTGTCCTACTAAACCCAACGGATCTGCTAAGATCTCACAGCCAGATCAGCATATCTGTCTGACAAATAGGATCCATGTTACTCAAGGTGTGCGGCTTGTGAGACAGTCTCCGGGCATAAGAGCACCAAGGATAGGTTTGTTTTGTTTTTCTCACAATAGAAAATGTCATGAGGAGCTCGGCGTGGTGATGTGGGTTTGTCATCACAGCACCTGTTAGTCAAGGCAGGAAGAGCAGGGGCAGGAGTTCAGGGCTATCTTGGGCTACAGGAGACCCTGGAGAGAGAAGGTGCTGGAAAGTTTAATGTCAACCTGATGTAAGGTAAAGTAGTTGGAGTGGAGGAAACCTCAATAAAAATAAAAGTCTCCATAAATTGGGGCTATAGGCAAGTCTGTAAGGCATTTACTTAGTGACTGACCAGAAGGGCCCAGTGCATTATGGGTAGTGTCATCCCTGGCCTGTTGGTCCTGGGTTCTATAAGGAAGCAGGATGAGCAAGCCATGAGGAGCCACCCAGTAAACAGCGCCCATCTTTGGCCTCTACATTGGTTCCTGCCTCCAGCTTTCTGCTCTGTTTCAGTTCCTGTCCTGACTTCCTTCAGTGATGGACTGAGATATGGAAGCGTAAGCCAAATAAACCCTTTCCTCCGCAACTTGCTTTTTGGTCATGGTGTTTCCTCATAAAAATAGTAACCCTGACTAGGCCAGAGCCACAAGTAAACTTAAATAAATAAAGCAAAACCATCCTGGTGATATATTCCTATTATCCTAGTCCCTTGAGAGGCTGAGGCAAAGGTTTCATGGGCTCAGGACTGCTTGGACTATATATCGAGTTCAAGGGTAGTCTGGGTAAATTAGGAAAGCCCTGTTTCAAATTAAATTTAAAAGGGGGGGGACTGGGGATATATCCCAGTGGTGGAGTGCGTTTCTAGTATCCATCAGGCCTGAGTTTAATGCTTAACACTTCAAACCAATCAGGAGCTAGAGAGAGGGCTCAGTGTTAGCCATGGTGTTCCTCCAAAAGCCCTACTATAGTTACCAGCACCCTAACCAGACCACTGGCAACCGTCTGTAACCGACTTCGGGGGTCCGGAGTTTTCCCTTCAGCCTCTGTAGGTACCTGGACACCCCCCCTACACACACACACACACACACACACACACACACACACACACACACACACACTGCTCCCACACACTTAAAAGAGCAAGTTCAATTGTAAAAGCTATCAGTAGTACTTCTTAGAGCAACTATTGTGAACCCTGTCTTCTCCATTGTTTGAAAGCAGGGATGTTCCACAGTATTTTCCCTCTTTTCCTGTTGTCTGGAAATCCCATCTAAAGCTCAGACCAAAAAAAAAAAGGCTGTCAGTAAAACACCTTCTCAAAAGAGGTATCTATTGCCCTGGTTAGATCTGAAATGCACCACCCACCCCACCCCCACAGGCTCATGTGTTTGAAAGATGCTCACGAATGGTGAACCAATGGTCATGCTGTTTGGGGAGGGTGTGGAACCTCTGGGTCCTCTAGCCTAGCTATCAGGAATGGGTTACTGAGGTAGGCTCTGAAGGCAATATGTGCCATCTGCTTCTCGCTATGGCATCCTGCTTCCTGATGTGGCAAGGCAAGGCGTGAAGAGCTGCCTCCCTGTGCTCCCACCACTACAGTGGAATCCTTAAACCTTTGCACTTTCAACACCAAGATAGACTTTATGCCCTGAAGCCACGAGCCCAAGTAATTTTCTCCTCCCTTAGCTTGTTCCTCTTGGGTATTTGTTCACACCAACAAAAAACAGTTGTGAGAAAAATAACGACTATACCTGCCCACCACAATACCCACTACAGCTCCCTGGGCTCACTGCTCAATCTTCATGAGAAGCCTGGGACAGTTTGAGAGGGAGAGATAGAGTCATGGTCATCTGCCTTGAGAAATACTCCAGGACTCCAGATAAGTGTAAACCTTCGTCATGACGTCAATTCTCAGTAAGCTCCTGTCTCAGTGACTTTTCTATTGCCGTGAAGAGACACCATGGCCTTTATAAGGCAATTTATAAAGAAAGCATTTAATGGGTTTGCTAACAGTAGCGTCCATGACTATCATGGTGGCAGGCAGGCAAGCATAGCCCTGGAGCAGTAGCTGAGAGCTTACATCTTATCCACAAGTTGGAGGCAGAGAGAGGGATAGATAACTAGAATGGCGAGGACTTTTGAAACCTCAGAGATCATCCCTGGTGGCACATCAACAAGGCCGGTCACACTTCCTAATCTTTACCAAATCCTTCTACCAACCGGGGACCAAGTATTCAAACATATGCGCTATCTTAGTTTGGGTTATGTACCATTGCTTTGAAGAGACACCATGACCAAGGCAACTCTTGTAAGGGACAACATTCAATTGAAACTGGCTTACAGTTCAGAGGTTCAGTCCATCATCATCATGGCAGGGAGCATGGCGGCATCCAGGTAGACCTGGGGCTAGAGAAGGAGCTGAGCACCAGGTAGAGCTAGAGTACTAGGAACCCTCAAAATCCACCCCCACAGTGGCACATTTTCTCTAAATGTCCCATTCTAACAAGGACATACCTGCTAATGATGTCACTCACTGTGGGTCAAGCATTCAAAAACATGAGTCTATGGGGGCCTTACCCATTTAAATCACTATATGTACCTATCTGGACCATTCATTCAAGCCACCATAGAGTCCCCAAAATCTGGCATGTAGAGGGCCAGTCCTGGCAGAAAAGATGTTCTCAAACTGATGCCATATTCTATTTGTCTTTGGGCTGAGGTAAGAAATAACTTGGCTTTATGTCAAGGTGAAGATGGGGGTTGGGGGGAGAAGATAACTAACTGGAGGAGGGTCTGGCTAGACATAGTGGATCAGGCAGGAAGTGGTTAGGCCTGAGCCTATAAGCTGTTTCTCCCACCATTTGAAGACCCATCACAGTGAAGGCATTGGTGGCCTGAACTAGTCAGAGAAGCAGCAACTGCCAACCCAGAAAAGACTGGCGTTGTAGCCAGAGGAGTAGAGACTCTAGTCTTGTTTTCTTCCCTTTCTGGTCACCTCAGACACATGAGAGGAACTGGGCACAAAGAAGGAAGGGAAGGGGATTTTTCAGGCCCAGGTCACACACCTCTATCTTCCTTCCTAAAAGGATGCTGGCTCAAGAGAGCTGTGTAAGGGCAGGGCAAGGGAGAAGCCCTGCAAGGGGATGTTAAGGTTGGCTCTTACAGGAGATAGACACTTCGTAACTGGGAAGTTACACAATCTTCCTGTGTCCATCCCGAGTCTCTGGCCCCTCCCCTTCTTCACCCATGCTCTTTAAGGAGGGATGGGACCACTTTCCTACAAGCTGAAGTTTTCAAGATGCTAGGCCAGCTGATTGGTGCGTGATGTAGAAGTGTCCTGTGGCAAGGCCCTGGGTTCGGTCCCCAGTTCTAAAAAAAAGAACCAAAAAAAAAAAAAAAAAAAAAAGAAGTGTCCTGTGAAGAAGGACCCAGCAGCCTCCCATTTCCAGCAACACATTTGCTATGGACTTTCTCTCCCTTATGACTCCAGGCCTAGCACGAGCCAATTTTTGTATTCTGGTCCTAGCCTCCGAGCTGTTAAATACATCCTTCTCCATTTGCCGGTCTTTTTATAATGTCCGGACAGACATTACTGCCCTCTATTCATGCCGTGTCTTTTCTACGATCCATATAATTAATTGTTCACATCAAATCCCCTTGGTTCAATTATTTAAAGTGCAGTTTGTCTCTTGGATGGACTTAACTAATGCATTTTCCCAGGGGTCTTTAAAGTCTATGCTGTAGGAGACTGTGTTGCAGAGACGGAGGAACCTCAAGAAGTCACTTCATATTTACACCTAAATCAGGACACCCCATCTTGACTGGGATGTTACCTCTCACACGAGTGAGGAGAGCAAACCCCACTCCCCGGCCCCTCTCAGCCCTGTTACCTTGTCTTGTCACAGTTTTCAGGACTGTCTGAATCACCACATCAATGTACTTGCTTACATGCGAATTCTACATACTCCACGGGAACATAAACCCTCGGGGGAAGTTGCTCTTTTTCTGCCCCTCCCAGTAATTAATTAATCACAACCTGATCAGCCCCTGATTAAGAGGAATGGACCTCACCACAGACCCCAGAACTTCAGATGGACTAGATAGCACGTCACTTTGGCTGGCGATCCTTAGGAAGTCCAGCGAGTGCGTTTTACTGAGTTAGAACACTCTTGATATTGTTAGTAAGGCAGTGTGTAGTGAGTGTGCCTGTATGTGTAGTATTTAGCACAAGGAGTAGGATGCAGTGGGCAGCTTTTTGTTTGTCCTGAGCAGAGTCTCATGTAGTCCAGGCTGGCCACAAGCTTGCTATGTAGCCCAAGATATCTTTGAGCTACCTCCCAACTTCCGGGATTGCAGGCCTCTGCTGTGACTCCTGGTTGAGTGGTGCTAGAGACTGAAGCTGGGTCTTTGTGACTAGTAGGGAAGCATTTTACCAACAAAACGACATCCCCAGCCTTAGCGGACTACATTGTCACCTGCCCTGTCATTTTTCTCATTCCTGTAGCATCTTTCTTTCCTTGAGGAACTGCCCCAATACTACTCATAAATACATATGCCGAATGTGGAAAGCCAAGCAGATTTTCTAAGATATTCCTTCTGATTTAATTTATAGGTGGGGAAGTGTTCAGATTGTACCTGTGACGTTTTCATAGCACGTTATTCATCCGCATCTTAAAACCCAAAGTTCTAAATTGTATATGGGGTCTCCTATAGTTTTATTCTTTGAGGAGCTCACGTGTATGTAACTTATCTTAATCACACGTGCCTCTGACTCCCCCTTAGAGTCTCTTAGTCTACAGTGGCTTCTAGGTCAGTGGTTTATATTCGCACCATAACTTATGCTTGCCAGACTTGCATGAGGTATTCGGTGCTCTGGGCCATTAACTTAAACCTTGGTAGACGTTTTCGCGGTCACTCTAATACTGGGCTGGCTGTTAAGTGACCAATGGGAGTGCCCTACTTTTTACTTCTTTTCGGTAATGAAATACTCTTGACAAGAGCAGCTTTAAGGAAGAAAGGGTTTACTTGGCTCACACTTCTAGTTTACGGTGTCGTTGCAGAGGGGTGGGTTGGGGGGAACTCAAGGAGACTCGAGGCAACTAGTCACATGTACAGGCAACAGCAGGGAGGAAATTCGCGCATGCTTACCTCACCTTCTCCACTCATACAGTTCAGGGTTCAGCTCATGAAAAGGTGCAGCTCACATTCAGGGCAGGGCTCCTGATCCCTGCCAACTCAACTAAGGAAATGGGGCTGCAGAGATGGCCTAGCAGTTAAGGGCACTTGTATTTGTAGAGTTCAGTTCCTAGCATCCACACAGTGGTTCACGAGCATCTATGACTCCAGTTTCAGGGACCTGACAACCTCTTCTGACCTCCAAGTACACACATATATACACAGGGAAAACACTTACTTACATACATTATAGATAGGTATAGATATCTAGGTATATACATATATAGGAAATATATATAAAGGAAATATGTGTATATATACATATATATACAAATTCATAAAGGAGATAGATAGATGATAGATAGATAGATAGATAGATAGATAGATAGATAGATAGATAGATGTTCCCACAGACATGCCTATAACAGGCCAATCTGGTCTAGACAGGTCCTCACCAATACTTTTCTCCAATGATCCTAGAATGTGTCAAGTTGGCTGTTTAAAGCAACCAGCACGGGGAGGATAGCTCTGGTGTGCAGAATGATGCACAGTGCAAAAACTATGACTACTTTAGACTAGCACTTTCTATGTAATATTTCTGAGTGGTAGGTGACCATGGACAATGGAAACTGCAGAAAACAAGACCCATAGATAAAGAGGACTTACTGGATAGAACAAAATGGCGCCTGGAGCCCTGATGCCAAGGTTGGGCGTGGCCTACTGAAAGGTTGCAGTAAAAGCTGCCTATGTCAGCCTTGGCCCCCTTAGCCCAGCTGCAGCCACCTCTGTGACACAAGGCTCTACTTAACTCCTGTGGCTAGGATTCTACCTCAAGACACATCTGCTTGCATTTTTTCTGTGCCAAGAAGCAGAAGCACAAATTTAGTCATTTACCATGCCAATGATATACCACATACATCCTAACCTTATACATTCTAACAACATGGACCCTATTAACACACACGCTAACATCATACAGCCTGTGTCATTAGTTGTCTAAGATCTTTCCTTCAACAAACACGCTGTAAGGTTTTCATGTATTCATTTTAGTTTCATGTTAAATGGAAATAAGTGTGAAATTATGAATTGGGTATCTACTGACACTTTTCTAGCATGTCAGAATAACAATGTAAAAGCCACCTCAGTGCAGATGGCGTACACACAGTACACATTAGAAACCACCAGTTGGAGCATAACTGTAACTTATAGTGTGACTTTTTCCTCATTGGATTTCTATTATGGTTCCTGTTCTCTTCTGTGTGAGATCTCAATTTTCTATCGATTTCTACTTGGTTATAATTTTCCAAAAGATTTTCCACAGGTTGAGTACCTAGATACTGTAATTTTGAAACCCATCCTCCCTGTGTATGTATGCGCATGTGTGTGTATGTACGTGTGTATATCTGTGTGCATGTGTGTCTGTGTCTACATGTGTATCTCTGTGTGTATGTATGTTCCATGTGTGATGCATATGCATGCATGTTTGTGTGCCTGTGTCTACACGTGTGTCTCTCTGTATGTGTATGTGTGTATATCTGTGTCTACATGTGTGTTGTATGTATGCATATTCTGTGTATGTATGTGTATGCATGTATACATGTGTATCTCTCTGTGTTTGTGTGTGTGTGTGTGTGTGTGTGTGTGTGTGTGTGTGTGTGTGTGTGTGTAGGTCAGGGGACAACTTTCTAGAGTTAGAACACCAGGCTAAGCTGTTCCAGATAATAGACCAATTCTAATAGGTTCCTGAAAAGTGGGTGGGCAGGGGTGAGGCCAGGGCACCGTGTCAAACTCCAGCAGGCCAGAGTTCCTTTCCTTCTACCGTGGATCTGGGATGAGCCTCAGGTGATCAGGCTAGCTCGGTCACATTTTTACCCACCGAGCCATCTCACTGGCACCTTATTTTATCTCCAAGGACTGTTTCTGATCCTCCTAAATTTATCTAATTTATTATCCTCTAAAATTTCACTGAGAATACAAATTTGAATTTACAAAGTTGTCTCCTTTTTGTTATAATCATTCTTTTTAAATAGAAGCCATTGGTTCTGACCCATCTGCTAGTTCCCGCTCGCTCGAGAGCTGCCGGGACGCCTCAGATGACTGACAGGATTGTTGCTGCTGATGCCCATGAATATGAAAATCTAGAGATAAGCATCAGCAGATCTGCTCAGGCTATGGTCTGTGGCACAGGTGTCTGCTGGCCCCCACCCCTTCCTCAGCACCTCTCTGACTGCAGCCCTGCTTGCATGGACCAGCAGTCCAAGAACAAGTGGGGCCCAGGCCTGCCCTTTGCTGTGGTTTTCAGCCGTCCAGCCATGTCAGGTTTGTGCTTCTCAGCGAGCAGTCACAGTTCCGGCTCATGGTGTGCTTCCCTTTGTACCAGTGACTTGCAGGTTGTCACCTCCTCCTCCTCCTCCTCCCCCTCCTTCCTCTCTCCCTCCTCTTCCTCTTCTTCCTCTTCCACCTCCTCCTTACCACATCTCCCTCCTCCCTTGCTCCTTTCACTCCTCCCTCTTCTCCTCCTTTTCTTCTTCCTCCACTCCCTCCTCCTGTACCACAGTTCCCTCCTCTTTCTCCTCCTCCTCTTCCTCTTCTTCCTCCTCCTCCTCTTCCTCTTCCTCCTCCTCTTCCTCCTCCTCCTCCTCTTCTTCCTCCTCCTCCTCTACCATCTCTTCCTCCCCTACAGTCTTCTCATCTTGATACGGCTCTAAATTCAAGTTATTATCTTGAAATCAAACCTGAGTGGTTTCCTTCACAAACTCAACGTGATACCATAAGCCCTTATGCACCGCCTATAAACCTTTGAATTCCTGTAACGGTACTTCTTGCCCTGAGAGCTTACTCTACCCATCAGAGCCCACGCTGCTTCTGTGCGGCCCACTGGAGTTTGACACGGTGCCCTGGCCTCACCCCTGCCCACCCACTTTTCAGGAGCCTATTAGAATTGGTCTATTATCTGGAACAGCTTAGCCTGGTGTTCCAAGACTAGTCCCAGTGTGCCCTGAGACTGAGGGAGGAGGGGCAAACATGAAGGATCAAACAAAAAGAAACATTTGTTAACCATTATGTTAGCGATGGAAATATGGTCCTCACAGGCAGAAGGCGGGTAGATTTGTGGGTGAGAACAAAGCCGACTTCATCCAGGGTGGAACGGGATGTACCTGGGTTTTCTTAGGATCTGTGGATGAGTCAGGAACGTCTCCGGAAACACAGTTCAGTTGTAAAGCTCCACGTAAGATTGGGGTGGAGCCATTCATTATCATTTGCTGCAAAGCTATGCAGGACCCCTCCCTACCCCAACTAACATTACTAGGGGCAGCCATGGTGGCTAAGACTCAAGATGGCGGCAGTCATTTAAAGCTGAATCCACAAGTATATAAATATCACAACACTCTAATTCTGGTGGAAAATCTAGGGTTCTGGAAGACAGGTCCTAGAGGTCCTGAGAGGAGAATGGGAGCCGGCTACCCACTGTACTAGCTAGCTGTACTTCTTGCTCTGCCATTTTTTCCCTGTCCAGTTCTGTAAAGGGTTGGGGAAGCGCTTCTCCTTTATAAGATGCTTACAAATGAATCCCCTCAGACTGATGAAGTGTAGCAGGATTTTGGGTAAAGAGTCTCCTCCATTATAAAGAATGGGCTAGGAGAGAAACTAAAGTCCAGGAAGAGATGATTTGGAGAGAAGAGCAGCCAACATGGCTGCCGAGAGTTAGAGGGGACAAGCACAGTAGGCACTCAATGGAAGACAAGTACACGCATGAAACCCAGAAGCCCCAGGTACTTAAACCCGTAAAAGTCTACAGGGGGGCTGGAGAAATGGCTCTCGGCTAAAAATGCTTGGTGATTTTTCAGAGGGCTAGAGTTTAGATCCCAGCACCCACAATGCGAAGCTCTTAACTTCCTGTAATTACAGCTCCAGAGCATTCAACACTCTTCTGGCCTTCATGGGTGTTTGCATAACACATGTCCTTCGCCCTGCTTCTCCCCTGCAGTGCCCAGGACATCGCTGGCATGCCACCTGAGAAGACAGAACAAAGTCTGAAACAAGTGGCCCACATTCTGAGTTTTCCTTGGCAGAACTAGAAGTGGGGTCTGGGATGAATGCTGTGGTTTCTGTCTCCTGTGTTCCCCGGGTGAACCGCTGGGAGTCAGGACTAGTCTTTCCATCCCTGCCCCTGTCCACATTTCTCTCAGGGCATTCATGTATCAATCAGGAAGAAGAAGACAAAGCCTGGGACCAGAGAGCAGAACCAGTCTGATTCCCAACGAGTGCTCAGAGTACAGAAGAGCTTAGAGGGGAAAGCCTTCCCTGGTAGATTTAGGTGTGGCTCTTTAAGGTGAAGGCCTTCCCATCTAGTTCCTCGATTAAGAGACTGTCCTTGCTTGTTTAAACTGCTTTGTTAGATGATGAGTGCGAATGCATATGTTTAACTCAGGGTGAACCAGGGATGAGAGAATGCTCATTGGCTGAATGCTTGGGGGCTGAGGATAGATACCATGATAGTATGGAGAACTCTAGGTGTTTATGCTATATGACTGGTTGCATTGGCCCTCTCCATGGGTTGTCATGGTTATGTGTTCTAGAGCAGGAGTAGAAATGGATAGGGAGTGGCTCGACTCTTGCTGATCTCAAGTCTCACTCAACCTTACTGGTTCTTCTGTCTGGTGGCACAACCCACTTGCCCTACACCCACATACAGAGAGATAAATGCACATGTACAGAACTAAAAATTAAATAAACCGCTTTTTAAAAAAAAATCCAGATGGCGGTCATTTAAGTAGCTACACTTTGTTCGGTCTCCTTGTCATTTTTCCTGTTGCCGAAATGGAACATCTGCCTTCCCCTCCCTCCCCGGAAGAAGGAAGGTTTATTTTGGCTCATGCTCTCAGAGAGGTTTCAGCCCCTTGTGATGCAGAAGCCTGGTGGTTAGAAATGCTCCATCTGTGGCAGCGGGAGCTTGAGGCAGAGGCTGTTCAAATGACTCATGGGCAGACATAACCTGCAAACCCTCCAGTGACCTACGTCCACCATCCAGGCCCCGCCTCCTAAAGATTCCCTCCCACCATCCAGGCCCCGCCTCCTAAAGATTGCCTCCCACCAGCCAGGCCCCGCCTCCTAAAGATTGCCTCCCACCAGCCAGGCCCCGCCTCCTAAAGATTGCCTCCCACCAGCCAGGCCCCGCCTCCTAAAGATTGCCTCCCACCAGCCAGGCCCCGCCTCCTAAAGATTGCCTCCCACCAGCCAGGCCCCGCCTCCTAAAGATTGCCTCCCACCAGCCAGGCCCCGCCTCCTAAAGATTGCCTCCCACCAGCCAGGCCCCGCCTCCTAAAGATTCCACAACCTTCATACTAGTGCCTCAGGTGGGGACCCAGCGTTTAGATCTTGAGTCTGTGGGGGAACATTTTCGACTTAAACCATAAATAACATTGATGCTCCAAGCACTTAGTGTTTCTTGATGTCATAACTACTAATGGGACATTCAATCAATAGTTTGCTGAACAAAATAGACTTTTGAATGTTTGCAACACAAAGAAATAATAAGTATCTGAGGAGATGTGAATGTCAGTCAGTCTGATCTGACCCTTACTCTATTCATGTCACACACACTATAAACACATCCTCTGCATGTACATTTTTTTTGCACCGAGTAAAAAACACTACAAGTATTTTTTGAATGAATGAATAAATAAACAGCCCTCCAGGCCCTGTGGGATAGTGGTGTCATTTACTGAGTGGAAGAGCAAGTATAAAAGAAAAAAAAGAGGAAGTTTCTTCATACCAGAGTTCTGGATCCTTCTTAGAACTCAGCACAGTGGGCAGGCTCATGCAGGAGATGGGAAGTCTACCTAACAACGTGTCCCTACTAACCCAAGTGGATCTAGCCCTAGTCTCGGGACTGAGATCCAGAGCCCTGACTAAGCAAGATGATAAAAGCATTTTAGTTGCTAGTGGAGAGCAAGGTGGCCAGAGTGTTTGGAGTAAGCGGATCTCACCAACAGCAGTCAGGGTTGTACCAGGGAGGACATGGTAAATCAGCCCTGGGCTTGAAGATGGCCAGAAAGGCTGGGCAGATTGGAGATACCATCTAGCCCAGCACGGGAAAGAAAGCTCAGCTCCTCCTGGAGACACCTGGCCAAGCCAAGGATGGCAGGCACACTGAAGTGCTTGCTTGGGCTAAAACATCACTCTCAACACTACGAGTAAGTGCATCCAACGAAGGGTCCTTTCTGGGGCTCCGTGTTTGTCAAAGGAAAACACTGAGTTGCAGGGAAGGATTAAGTGCAGGGGTTATGTTCACTTTGACTTGGAGGAGAACTTGCCAGTGGTGATGTGGGCAACAAGTGGCAGAGCCAACATTCAGATTCAGGCAAAGACCTCTCAGTGTTTGACGGCCGTGTGAATTAGAGGACCAGATGGACAAGTCAAGATGGGGAAACCTATCGCTGGCTATGAAAGGTTTTGACGAGATTCAGTGGTTCCCTGGTGACTAGAGCTCAGATGTAGCCAGAAAAGCCTCTCTCTCTCTCTAGCTGCTAGGTTAAGGAAGACAGGGACATCCATCTGTCCTGACTGCAGAGTTCCCAAGGGCTGAGGGCTGTGCAGTCAGCTAGAAATGGCTTGGTCAGGTTGTATTTATATATTTATTTATGCACAGGACAACAATTAAAAAGGAGGCCAGAAATTTGAAGGGGGTCATGAAAGGAGCTGGAGGAAGGAAATTTAAAAATAATTTTTAAAGAAATGGAAGGGGTTGGTAGACTTGAAAAACAGAGCCATCGTTTATGTTTCCGCCTCCACAGTGAAACATGATCACGAGTAAAAAGATGATTATCCCAGATACTTCTGAGTGGATGAGCAAACTAACCAACAGGGAGCCGGCCCCAGCGCTCCCCTTTTCAGGTTTTCCCCATGTGCCATGCCCATTCATTGTGAGCTGCTTTATTGGAGAACTTGAGGCTGACGTGATCTCACCTTTGCCTGCCTGCCCAGGCCATGCCATCTCTCTTGTGGGCAGGATG
Organism: Rattus norvegicus; assembly: GCF_021556685.1. Taxonomy (NCBI): domain Eukaryota; kingdom Metazoa; phylum Chordata; class Mammalia; order Rodentia; family Muridae; genus Rattus; species Rattus norvegicus. The sequence continues at coordinate 66,878,927 of NC_141538.1, read as the reverse complement.
CATCTGTACATGTGTTCAGTCTTTTCAATGTTCTGGCCATTTCAGAAACCTTGGGCATTTCAGAGGGAGGAAGAAGTTTTGTTTTTTTCTGGCATTTCTCCTCTCTGGTGAGGCTGCCCATCACAGCCTGGACACACAACTCAAGTGAGGCCAGCAGTGGTCATTTTTAGGAACTGACGTAACCTCACGGGGAGAGGAAGCCTCTTCTTCCCTCTGTGGGTGTGCTCTGGTTAACGGAGGGCAACACAGGCCTGCCTGAAGCTCTCTGCACCCTGCCCCGTAAAAGCAGTCTTGGTTGGAAGGAAGGAGACATATACAGAGAAAAGCAGAAGCCAGCCAGACAGTCAGTCAGCTAGACAGCCAGCCAGACAGATGGGAAGATGACCTTAACCCAAGTGGGACACTGTCGCATCAAGTCTGCACTCCTTCCCATTTCTTGGTCTCATGGACAAACTCATTCCTTTTCTTATTTTTACTTTTTATTTTTCTGAACCTTGACTACTACATACTGAGCTATGATACTAGGCTGTTGACAGTTCCCACAATTCTGCCTCTGTTCCATGCATGTTTAGGAGACATAGCTCACAGCCCAGGGATCCAGAGGACCCTGGGAACCTGAGAATGGTTCCTGTGACTCAGTTTCTTCATCTTACCAGGTCTGTTTCAGGCCACACCATGGAGTCACATCAGACTCTCCAGACCTTCTTGGTGCTGGCCACACCACCACCACCACCTTCACCACTAACACTACCAACATCCCCCCCACCCCCCAGTACCACTATCACCACCCCCACCCCTCACCTCCATACCCACCCCCTTACCACCACCAGAGCTGCTCAGCTCTTTTGCTGCTCTGTTCTTCCCAAGCTACCGTCCTCATAAATCTGCCCCCTTCCCTACATGGGTTGGCAGCCTTTTCTGTCGCTCTGGCTCTATTTCTGGATGGAAGATCCAGGAAGCCTGAAGCCATAGGCTTAAGACCTGAAGGTCCTCGATACAGGCAGAGCATGCCAAAGCCCTCCAGTTCATAGAGCTTATAGGCATACACACTCAGTGTTCCTCCTGTGTTTGGTTTGAGTGAGAGTTGGCTTAAGAGCCTTTTAGTGCCTCCAAGACTTCCAGGCAAATGGGTAGTGAAGGCTTGGACACCCTTCAGCCACTGTATTTTAGCCCTCTGAGTGATACATTTCAGATGTGAAGCATACCAGGTATCCAGTGACAGGGGTATGACACCAGGTAGGTCGGTCTAGGGGATGTCACAGCATTGTGGTGGGAAGGCAAGGGAAGGGACACTTAATGATTAATGCTTTGCTAAGATGATACAGGGCTTGACAACATGGCCCATCAGAAGAGTCTATGTGGTTTGCCTAAGAGACCATGAGAAAGACAGGATAGGTAGACTATGGCATGGGACAGAAAAGATTAGGTGGAGGCAAACGTTCAGTGAAGACTCTTGAATGTCAGACAGGATTGTGATGGTTAGTCAGAGCGTATGTAGCTACAGTTGACTCTGTCTGTGAGGGTAGGTCCTTCAGTGCATGCAGAGGGGGAAAGCCTCTCCGTCCTCTCCTAGGGTCAGGAGAAGTGGGCATCTCTCTTCCTGGCTTCTCTTAGCTCCCCTCCACCTTGTCCTTTCTGTGGTCTTGGGTCTTGCAGGCTCTGACTGATGTGGGTGGCATCTATACTTCCTGACTCAGGACCCTCCTGTCTTCTTTCTCCTGCCATCGAGCCATACCAAAGCACTCCCCACCCGTAACTCAGCATTGGATTCATCCCCAACCAGCCACCCCGCCTCCGCCCCCTCCCCACACCCCACCCCCTGGCATTCCCCTGTAGCCATTTCTGTTCGTGACTCATTAGAAAGATTCTACCGCTCTTCCTGCCGTGGATTCTGAAGTGGAGGTTCTGGGTTGTTTGTTTTGTTTTATTTTGTTTTATTTTTGTCCTGAATTTCCTTCCTACTTCAAGGACTTAGGAGGACATAGTCACTATGATGACTTTCTGAGCCAGTACCACTGAATGGGAGGAAATATCCCAGCATGCTTCTTGCCTACTAATTATATTTCCAGAATCATGGGCTTGGGGTGGAGAGGGAACCAGCCGGCAGCCATATCCAGTGGTGCCTTAAAAGGACCTTGGGCCTGAGTCTGACGCCAGTCCTGCACATGACAGCCATATGACTGGACCCAGGAAGGACCTGAGCCTCCACTTCCATTTTTCCTTCATTTGTAAAGTGGAGGTTGAAACGTACCCACTTTGCAGAGCTGGGGGAGGGGACCTTATTTACTGATGATTAACTTTGGCTGAGTGAAGCTGACGCTGTGTATGTCCGTCCCATTCTTCCTGAGAGAGACAGAAGAGCCCACAGCCATGCACTGAGACCCTGGTACAACCACAGCAGAGCCTGCCTCCCACTCAGAGTCATCCCCACCTCACCCCGACCCCTCTCTAACTCTTGGATGAATTGTCCCCAGTGCTGGTGACAATATTAGCACACACACCCAGGCCACTTCTGCCTCAGCGGCAAGGAAGGAAGGACCCAGGGGAAAGACCTCAAACAGAAGAAAGCACCCGGAAAAGATGTCTTTATGTTCTTACATGGAAAAGGATATCGGAGTCTATAGCATGATGATACAGACTTTTCATAAAATTCATCTCAACGAATCTGTTTCAGCTGCAGTCATAATTCAAGACTTGTCAAATGGAAATCTTAAGATCGGCGCAGGGGATGGGAAGGGGGAGCGTTGGGGGAAGGTCAAGATTCTGTGCTGCTTCTTCCTAGAATTTTAACTTCCCAGCAAGTCAGACTTACATCAATAGATGCCACACTCAACTATGACTGGGTAGACAGGCAGAACCCTACAGCATGAAGGCAATAATATTTTAGGGGACCATATTAAATCCCGATATCGGAGGAAACATGAGCAGGATCTTTGGAGCAGCTCTCTTTCTCTGGCTGTATGGAACCGTGCGTGGTATCGCCAAGCGCTTGGTTCACACATTTCTTAGGGAGGGAGCTATGTCTCACATATCTAAAAGGTGATGCTGTTAGCAAACACAAAGGACATCTTACCCTCAACAGCCAGGGTTGGAAGGAAGGAATGACTTTCTGAAGAACGCACGGGGCAACCATGCCAGCCCCTGTTTTCAGACTGCCCTACTCTGTGTTAGGGATGTGTTCACACACTGCGAGGGGAGGGAGGTGTGTCTTCCCACAGAATCTAGCACCAATATGTGGACTGGATTTGACTTGGGTCTGAGTCCCTTCCGTCTTTCCTTTTGACTATACTGAGGTATGTTTTCTTTGGTTTCTCTTTGGACAGATGTGTAATATAAAAAAAAACAAACTGTAATATTTACAACATTTTAGACTTCAGTGTCAACTCTTCACATAAGAAATATTAGAATACTCTTTTAAGAACCATGGGGAGGTTATCACTTCCTTGCGTCTGTCATGAAACTGTTTTCGATGCACAGAACGATTAGCCTATTAGCACAGCTATATGCTTTCTGGTCCAGCATCTTCCCTGTGCTCAGTGGGGAGGCAAATCCTGTTACTGCCATGTCCGTGGTTCGCCAGGCTTCACAGTACTTGTCCACGAGGCGGACACCATGGGGGTTGGAGCCGTGCCAAACAACCTTCTGCGGCCTAGAAGGGAATTTTATAGTGTTACTTTTAAAATGGCAGTTTTAGTAACATGAAGTTCTTTATTTTTATTTTATTTTATAGTTTGTGCACACATGCGTGTGTGTGTGTGTGTGTGTGCGTGTGTGTGCACGCGCGCGCAAGTGTGTGTTTCAGAGCTCAACACTGGATATCTTCCTCAATCAGTCCCTACCTTATTTTTGAGGCATGGTCTCTCACTGAACCTAGAGCTTGCTAATTTAGTCGGATTTGAATGCCCCAAACTCCAAGGACCAATTTCTCCCACTCAGAGCTGGAGTTACAGATGTGTGCTGCCCCACCTGGCTATTCCATGAAGGATGGAGATCTGAGCTCAGATTGCTATGCTTGTGTGCAGCAAGCACTTGGCCCGCTGAGCCATCACCCTAGTTCCTAAACAGCACTTCTTTGTCATTTGTCTTGGTGAGGAAGTTAGCAGAAGTGTAGCAAACAGAGACATGCTCCTCCTCACCCATAGTTCAACGCCAAACCCTTTCTTTAGCCTTGAGGCTGTTACCTGCTTTCCAGACATACTCTGTCTGCAGCCATACCCACTCACAGTAATCTCCCAATGGCATCCTTAGGTTTCACAAATCTGGGCCATGGCTCCCTGAGGTCACTTGTTAGGTAGCCTCTTTCATGGTTAGACTTGTGACTCCTTCACAGTAGGGGTCCCTCCTGCAGGACTCAACTTTTGATTCTCACCCTTAAAAAATGAAGACGTCCTCTCTGCTCCTATTATCAGCTTTCTTTCTATTGTAAAACTATAAAATTTTCCACATTTCTATGTAGTGTTATTTATTGCCCCTTGACACTGGGCGCTCTTAAAGTGTATGGCTGTGTGGGTGTGCAATTTGCCTTCCAGACCTGGGTTCACGTGTGTTGTAGCATAGGCACTGAGTATTCTGAACACACTGTCTTCAAAGACTGAGAGTGCTATTCACAGGACAATGCTGGGACCACATCACTGTCTACTGCCTACCGTGTTTTCTCACCCACGGCCATGTGTGCAACTGTCCTATGTTGCATAAGTCCAACTTATGACTGTGCTCATCTGACAGGCAAGGCCGCTGAGTCTCATGGAGTGAAGTGCTTTGCCCAGGTCTTATCATGAGCTACTAGACTTGGCTTCAAGGCCCTGGCTTTCCCATGACTCAGCTGCCTTACTGTGGCTTCACACTGGCGGTGTTCCAGGAGGGTAGCGGATAAAAGGATCTCGCTGATCGAAAACATCCAAGAAATACCTATCGTGCTATGTCACAGGGCCCAAGCCCGCACTTACCAGGAAGGATCAGTCATCACGTCCCGACCATCAAAGGAGTATATCGGAATGTGTGTATTGAATTGACCTCCATCACCAGAAAATATTGAGTCCCAGTTGTTAAAAAGCACTTGGCCCTACAAAGACAAATGACTCATTAGAATTTTCATGCCACTAGCCTACAATTAGGGTTTGGCTCCTTCTTCCTGGTTCAGAAGCCACTTCTGGGAGTCCCCAGCTCAGAGAGGAAAGTGATTTGAAAAGGAAGAAACTATGGCTTGGAGCTATGGTTGATTGCATGGAGTGTTCAATGCTTGGGCCACTTGGGGATCGGCAAGCCTGAAGGCAGTGACAGTGACGACAGGGTTTACCTTGAGGTTCACAATTGGAAGACTGAATCTCTCTGCCTTCCGCACAACTGTGGAGAGATCCTGCAAGTGTGATGACAGAAACGCTCGGAAGGTGGACAGTAGTCCTGCAGCCCTGGCCTGCTGGAAACACTGGAAATCTGCTCGGATGTCCCCAGCCACCGGCGTGTTGAGAGCAACCAGGTGCAGCTGAAAAGAGTAAGGGAGCCGTCAGCAGTCCCACCCACCGGCAGCGGTCCCACCCACTGTCAGCAGTCCCACCCACCGCCAGCAGTACCCCCCACCGTCAGCGGTCCCACCCACTGTCAGCGGTCCCACCCACCGTCAGCGGTCCCACCCACCTCCTCCTGTTCTAAGGAAGACACCCGCTTCTAGTGGCCCAGGTGCCAGGTGCGACTGTCTACCCTCAGAGAAGATAGCCTTAGCACTCCAGCCCCTTCCAGCTCCGTGAACAGACATTGGGTAAGAATGCCTTTCTTAGATTTAATAAAGATGCAGAGTTCTTCTCGGACTGAGTAAAGCCCTTTGGAGACCTGGTTCGGGTGTGTAGGCCATGCCTGAGCCCTCTGGGTAGCTTCCAGCCTAGTCACCAGAATGCTTCGAAGACCACTTTGTCTTGGCTCCCATTCCTGACACTGTGTCCATCAGCCCCAACCAAAGCCATTTGGGAGTTTGGTTTGGTTTGTACATTGGCATCCATTTCCTCCCTCCATTCCTTTCGGCTGACATTCTATATGACATAGAATCAGTCCGTGGCCTGAGGATGCTCAATCTCCCACTCTCTAGCTGCATCTAAGGAGTGACAGGTTGGCACTGACCTCCAAATGAACCCCTACACACACACACACACACACACACACACACACACACACACACTCACACAAACACACACACACACTCACACACACCACACAAACACACCACACACACACACACCACACAAACACACCACCACACCACACACAAATACACACACACACACACACACACACACACCACCACACATACAGAGTCACACATCTTACACACAAATAGAACGTTTAAAAAGCAAAAACCAATGCACTGCTTTACCCCATTGGTCACCCAACTAACTTCTTGGGCTCATTGAAGGTTTACCTAAATTTACTTCTCTCTCCCCTGAGCATTTTCTCCTCAGATTTCTAGAATCATTTTGGCTCATAAACACTTTGCTCTCTCTTATAAATCTGCCTTTCAGTCATTTTTGTCCCCCCTGACTCCCGAGGACTTGGTTTGGCCCTCTTTCTTTGTCTCAGGAGGACAGAACTTCTCATTTGCCCCTCGGGTTCTTCCATCAACCTTCTTTGGTTCTGTCCCACATAGGTCCTCTTTGGACACCTCCATTCCCATTACAATGGCCACGGCACTGCTGAAGGTCTCCCGGTGGGTTTCAGACATTTCTAGTCCCCTCTCTCTTTCACTCCCACTTTCACTTGACCACTTCCTGGGACCACTTCAGACTTGCTCTGCTAAACCCAAGGTCTTCTCTGGACATGTTTGCATTGCAGAAAGCACATTTCTGTGCTGTGTGGCTTACACCTTGCTCTCTGAAGGCCTTAGGCCTTTGACCGTATCTCCCAGGTGCTCTTTATTGGAGTGGAAGTGAGTAGTTGATCTAAGAGCACGGGGAGTGCTTCTCCCAAGATTAGGTGGATTGGGCTCTTGAAACTTAAGGTGAGAAAGCGAGGGGACGAGATAGCCCTGTGGCAACCCTGTGCTGTGTGTAAGTTCCTGTGTACCATGCCTGCATGGGTAAGGGGTAGATGGGGACAGGAAGAGAAACTCTTATACAACAGGGTCTGTGGAAATAGCAAAATGACTGAGAGCAGAAAAGAGAGTTCCCAGGCTGGCTGAACTGCGTGTGATCAAGTCCTATGAAGTCCCTGGAGTGACAGGGAGATGATCTTTATTACATGGGGCTGAGTCTACAACCCCTTCATGTCAGATGATGCCTGTGACCACTGGATCACCCCGCCGAGAATTTGGACTCACCTCCGTCTCATTCATTCCCATCGCAGCCAGGGCCAAGCTGGCTTCTCCTGTCTCTTCATGTCTCTCTGGCCAGCCCTCTTCTGAAGCTTACTGCTTTGTGCCCCTGCTTCTGCCCCTTCCAATCCTCTTACTCGCTCAAACCAAAGTCATTTCAAAGCACCAACCTCATTGCATACCCCTGTTCAGCTTTCCACGTATTGGCAGCTCCCAGTGCGTGCAGGAAAGGGGCAAAGCTCTGGTCCTTTGTTCACTTCAACAACCTAATCGTCTACCTTTGCTGTGACGTTTACTCCTCTAGCCACTTTGAAATGTAACACAGGAAGGACCAGCACGCACACTCATCCCACCCTTCCACGATCCATCTTCCCCGCTGCCCGGAATTCCTACTTTTGTTTTTCCCTGCTTGACTCACTCCTGGACTCCAATGTTCTTTAGGTCTGAATCTAGAGGTCACCTCCTTCAGAGTGACTTCCTTAGTCTTTCTGGTAACCCTAGCATCTTGGGTTTGTCTCACTCAAATAGCTTAGCACACAGTGATACAACTGTCTGGGGAGTGCGCCCTCCTGGCTAGTTTGTGAGCAGTTGGATGGTAAGAACCATTTATCAGTTAAGAGCACTAGTTACTCTAGCAAAGGACCGGGGCTGGATTCCCGGCACTCACATGGTGGCTCACAGTTGTTTATAACCCCAGTTAGAAGACATAATTGCCTCTGCTCACCGCCACAGGCATCAGAGACACACGCATGGTGCCATACAACCATGTAGGCAAAAACACTCATATACGTAAAATAAACAAAACAAAACAAAACGAAAAAAAACTAGATGCCAAACACAGGGCCTAGCACTTACGGCACACAGTCATTATCTGCAAAGGAAACGTATGAACTATACTTACAACAGGTCTCTCGTAATTGGCACTTAAAATGGGGTTCAGTGGAGGCTGTGGCTGGTATGGCTGTGACATGGAAGGGAAAGGTTAAAGTAAGAAAACACATTCAGTCTCTTCTCCAGAGTACAGTGAGGCACGGGCGACCCTGGCGTGATGCTTTAAATATTTGGGCTCTGCCTCTAACTGTGACTCTTACATGGAGGACTTTTACAGCCAAACAAAAAGCCACCATGAAAGGGGGAAGTGTCCTCAAGATCTGTCAGGTCCCCTGTACTGGGGAAGTAGGGGACCTCAGCTTAAAAGCCAACATGTCTTTCTCTTCAAAGGCTCAGTTTTGCAATCTGAAAAACGGGGTGATGGTATTAGCCTCAAAGGGTTGCAATAGAGTCCAACAGCAGATTACACCAGTTGCCTGTGCCCCTTTATAGTAGTGAGTAAAGTTAAACGTTAAGGATGGTGGCATCCAGGAGGCAGAGGCAGGGGAATCCAGGCTGGCCAGAACAACTAGTGAGATCTTGTCTCAAAATAAGTGAAGGAGGAAGAGAGGGGTTGAGGGAGGGAGGGAGGAGGGAGAAGAGGAGGCAGAGAAGGAGAGAGATGGGGAGGGAGAGAAAAGAAGGGAGGGAGAGAGGGAGAAAAGGAGGGACTCTTCTAGATGGCTTGTGGATAAATTGTGAATGGGTCTCGAGCATCCAGCTCTCTCTCCACTCTGTGGTGATAAAGTCCTATTTAAAAACTACTGGGGGTGGGGGGTTGGGGATTTAGCTCAGTGGTAGAGCGCTTGCCTAGCAAGCACAAGGCCCTGGTTCGGTCCCCAGCTCCGAAAAAAGAAAGAAAAAGAAAAAAAAAAAAAACTACTGGGTTTCCACCAAGTATTAAGTCACACAGAACAGACTTAGAGAGCTTGATGCAGGGCCTTCTAAAGGGGCAGGGAGCTCAGGGAGTGGGAAGGGGAGTTACTTACATTGCTGGAAAGTGCTGGTGGTGGGGGGCTGTCAGCAGGAATGGGGATCAGTTCTCCCAACTGCAAGAGAAGGAGGGTGTTGTCAATGAAACAACTCCAAGAAAGTGTTCCCAAGAACTGACACTAATGGGTGGGGGTACTTCTTTATGTTGGAGGGTGTTTGGAGGGGAGAGGGATGTAGGACGGTTAAGAATTACCTGCAACTTTTTCCAACCATCTCGGACACGAAGGAAAAACTCCCCACTTTCCCTCAGGTAGATGAACGTCCCTTCTATGACCAAGTGAGCTTTCTGTAGCATGTCACCCATGTCACTGAGCGCTGTGACCTGTCAGACCGTTTTAATTCAAAACTGTTACAAAACAGTGGCAAAATGTGACACACTCACCCTTCTATAAATAACCCCTCACTCAAGAAAAGGGTTTGTTGCATTGGACAATGATACTTTACTAATAACTAAAGTTTGTTTTAGTATTTTGGCTGAGACACAGACCCTGGCTGTTCTCTCTCTCTCTCTCTCTCTCTCTCTCTCTCTCTCTCTCTCTCTCTGTATGTGTGAGTATGAGTGTGAGTGTGTGTGTGTCTGTATGTATGTGTGAGTGTTTATGTATGTATGTGTGAGAGTTTGCATGTGTAAGTATATGAATGAGTGTATATGTGTGAGTGTGTGTATGAATGTATGAGTGTTTATGTGTGCATGTATGTGTAAGAGTGAGTGTGTGTATGAGTGTATGAATGTGTAGGTACATGTGTGTGAGTATGTGTGTTTATGTATGTGTGAGACTGAGTGTGTGTGTGTAGGGAGGTGCTGGGGGTAGACATGGGGAAATCTTCCATTATCACTTGCTCTTACCTTACCGTGTGAAACAGGGTCATTCGTGGAACCCAGCACTGACCGACTGGCGACACTGTCCAGCCAGTCAGCTATGGTGACCCTCTTGCCTCTGTTCCCACTCCTCTAGCACTACAGTTATGGATATGTGCAGTTATGGATATATCCATAGCTTTTGATGTTTTAAAGTAGACACTGGGGTCTGCACTGGGATTTCCACGCCTGTGTGCAGGCGCTTTACCCACTGATCTGTCTCCTTAGCCCCTGGGTTTTTGAGACAAGTTTTCCCTATGCAGCCAGGACATGCCTTGAACTCATCATCCGTCTACCTCAGCCTCCATGTGCCGGGATTTCAGGACTGTGCCATCATGCTTGCCTAAGGGAGTTCTTTTCCATGAAACGAAAACATGCATGGCTTTGAACTATAAATCTAGACTATAAAAAAATGAATAAAAACACAAATGATAATTTCCTGTGAAGATAAAGATGTAGCAACAGTCTTTGCCGGGTTTTAGTTTTAGCAAAATCATCAATACGCTGCTTTCTTTTGCCACTCGCGTTGATTTTAAACACAGCTCTGCAGCGTCTACACTGGCTAATGGCATCAGCTCACACTCCTCAGTGACTTTCAAATTCATTTTCATTTGGGATAAGAAATGCAAGCAAGTGGGCAATTATACTTAGCACTTAGTCTTTAGTCTAGCTGGATGGTTGCAATATTAAATATGTGTTTAAAAAAACGGGGGCTTGCAGCGTCTCTGTCTCAAAAAGTTGCCTAAAATAAGAATGGCAGCCGGTTAGCATATCTAGAAGCAGATTCAGGAAGCTGAAGCTGCAAAAAAAAAAAAAAAAAATCTGAATAGCACCAGTCTCAAGAAACTACCAGTTGAGAGTCTCATTGTGACTGAGAAAAAACACACACAAACAAAGAAAAAAAATCTCAGCTCGACAATAATAATATTCATCAAAATGGCATAGAAATTCCCCCAGAGTAGCCAAATAGTCAAATTTTGTCATCTGCTGGACAGTTCTGTCCTTTGAAAGTCAATCTTTTAAAGAATGAAACCCAGTAACCCAAAGAGGCTCCTAGGGCTGCTGACGTTTGGTCTAGGTCTGGTGGGAGTTTGTCTGTCTCTCTGAGCATTACTAACAGTCCGGGCAAGTCATACCCACTGCACTGCACTGCACTGTGGGACAGCGACTGCTCCTGAGCTGTGCTCCAGTTGGACAACCCAAGGCAAGTATGGTGGGCAGAGCACCCGTGCACGCTGCTTACACATGTGCGTGCTGTTCTTAAAAATAGAGCACGGTTGAGTTTTAGTCAATTAAAGGCTCACAGGCTACAACTTCAAGGAGTCATTTTGTTTCCTGTAGCTCTTTATTGAACGAGTCACCTGAATAGGAAGTAAACAACTGCTATTGGTGGAACGGCACATTTTGTTGTCATGGAACTTTATTTATTTAGACATAGGGTCTCCAACTTTTATGTTCTGAGGACAACCTTGAATTTCTGATCCTCCTGTCTCCACCTCCTAAGTGTTGGGGCAACAGGCATGAGCCGCCATGCCTGGTTTCATGTGATGCTAGAGACCAAACCTAGGGCTTCCTGCATGTTAGGAAAAAAGTCTACCAGCTACAGTACATCCCAACCCCTGGCAGAGTTCTAATTTGAAAATAAAAGGGATTCCAGCCCAGCCCCTCCCCCTCCCCCTCTTCCCTCTCCCTTCCCTCCCCCTCCCCCTTCCCTCTCCCTCCCCTCCGTCTTCTCCCCCCTCCCCTTCCCTCTCCCTCCCCTCCGTCTTCTCCCCCCTCCCCTTCTCTCTCCTTCCCACTTCCCTTCCTTTCCCCCTTCCCCTCCCCCTCCCCTCCAGTAGCCTGTGAATCTATCCAGTGTCGAGTTGCTATTACACGAGATACTGACCAAGTTTCTGGATCCGGGGAGTCCTGGCTGTCCTGGAGGGCCAGGTGGGCCGGGAAGGGGCACAGCTGGGACAAGACAAAAGAAAGACGTGAAATAAAGGACAGCCTCTGGTACAGGGGTCTCTGTGAGATAGAGGGGTGCTCATGGTTCATTCCATGCTATGGCTATCCACTGTGCAGACCAAAGCCGTACTGACTGGCTCGGGAGGAAGAGCTGGAACTGTTCACTATCTCCCTGGATGAGCTGTGCCCAGCATTTGTCAGGATTGTAAGTAAAATCCATTAGTGGTTAATTGTAAAAGTCAGGTTGAGTTAAATTTTCTGTCACCTCCTTGAAAATGCCCTGACTCATATAACTTTTTCAAGAGACAAAGCATATGACCACCATTTAGAGGAAGTGGGCTTCGAAGAGGAAGAGAAAGGGCTTTGCTGTGGGGAGAGACCAGTTTGGTGGAGACAGGAGCACTGGTCTTGGGGCCAGAAGACCAGGTTGCTAATCGCCTACTGGACACTTAGGGAAGTGGTGGGCTCTCAAAAGTTGTTTGTGAGACACCAGCGGAATCCCTTCCACTACACCGTTCTATTGGCACGCAGGTGAGAACCAGTGAGGTTCAGGTGAGGTGTGCACATTACAAACTGCCCAGAGCTTCCTGTACTGTCACAGGACCCTTAAAAATCAGCTCAAGGCTGCCATAGTGAGGCCCAGAAAAAATGAGGGGGCATGAGTGCCCAACTGAAAAGCCCCTAGACAAACACAAAAGTATTGGAATTTCCCCTTGGTTTTTCTTCTGCCTCTCTAAGCCCTTCCCCCTTCAGAATCTGCAAAGCTCTTGGCAGGTCTAAGGATGTCTGTGTAAATCCTAGAAAATGGATCCATTAATTTTTCAGGCCACTGCAAGCAGACCGTCAGCCCCCACACAGGGCTTGGATGTCCACACATAGGTGGGAAGTGGCCAGTGGGTACAGGGTCAGGGGAGGACTTGGATTTTGGTTCTAGCCATGTGTTCCTCAGGCATGAATGACCTTGAACAAGGTTTAAGTCCTTTCTGAGCCTCAGTGCCTGCCTCCTCGGAGTTATAATAACATCCACTTCATCTCCCTTCAGCATCTCTGGGAAGAATATGGGGATAGTGTCTGTGTGAGTGTTTTATAAACTGGGACTGCATCACGGGAAAGGCAATCTATGCTGAAGGAAGCAAGACGTCTGGATCCCCCGAAGGGGTGCTTTTGTGGACAACAGATTCTCTGCCTCCTGCTCTCACCCTGCCAAACCCTCTATTTCCTGCACTGCCTATTCGCCCACTGAGGCCGTATACCACATCTGCCTACCCAGCACCCATCTTTGCAGGATCTAAGTCCTTGTGGTTTTCTCTTGAGGTCTTTCCCTTCACGCCCACAACCACTTCCTGACAGAAAGAGAGCTACTGTGCTCCCAAGTGGTCCTACCACATGACTATAGATAATTGGTCCAAAGTTGACATCTAGCTCAAGACAAGCCAATTAGAATCTTTCCCCAGAACTGTCTTATCCCAAGACATTTCAGACTAAAGTTGACAAAGAAGCCCGTGATTCCCAGCTCACAGTGGAAGCACAAGCTGTCAGCAACCATCTTCCCCTCTGTGCAGAGGGTGTGGTCGGTGAAGAGCTAGCCTGAAACTGGTACAAAAAGAGAGGCGAAGAATGGACAGAGCATCCTTAAATGGTCTGGTTTAGGTCCAGGCTGCTCTTGGGTTCTAGGTGCTGGTCTACTCATGTCACAAACTGATTGAACAGTCCCTCCTTCCATCCAGCAAACATCCCTTTCACTCAACCTGATTTGAGCCTGATTTGAGATTTCAACCAGGAGAGCCCAGGCCATGTTGAAGCCAAGCCCAAGGCCACCCTCTGCAAGTCTCTCCCCAATACCCAGGCTCCGTGGGATCCCACCATATGTTTTTCCACCACACCCAGCTCACGCCCATGCAATCAGCAAGAAACACCCCTGTGCTTATGGCTGCTATCATATGAAGGTGTGCTTCAGAGTTCTGTTTTGTTTTTTAAGTTTTAGAATATTTACATGTCCATGGCATATCTTGGGGACAGGCCCAGAATAAACTAATGGTAATTTTATATTTCTTTTATTAATTTTGGTATGGTTCTGGGGGATTGACTTCAGGGCTTCTGATATGCTGAGAAACACTTCTTCACTAGCATAACATCCAAGCCCTCTATGTTTTAAATAATAATTTTGGACATTAAACAGTTTCAGGATACAGAGTTTCCACCTGTGGCACCGTGACAGTATTCACAAGGTTGTGGGCACTTCAAACTTTGAGCATTTTGCATCTAGGGATGTTCAGTTTTATTGCTCACCATGGAATGTCCACTGAGTGAACATCAGGAAAAGCATAGGCCTTGGAGCTATGGGTATCTGGGCTTTGAATCTGTGGATGCCATTTAGTAGCATAAAATGAAGTTACTAGTCCGTGTGTGTGTGTGTGTGTGTGTGTGTGTGTGTGTGTGTGTGTGTTTGCACATGCATATATACCCAGGGTGTGTGGAGGCCAGAGGACAACCTCAGGTGTTAGTGTCTCTCACTGCCTCTTGATTTTTTGTTTTTAAGACAGGGTCTTTCAATGGCCTGAAGCTGGCTGACTGTGAGCCCCAGGGATCCGCCTGTCTCTACCTCTCTAGCACTGATTATAAGTGTGTGTGTATTACACCTGACTGTTTTGCATGAATTCCAGGGATCTTAAATGCATATGGCCTGAGTTGCCTCTCCAGGCCTTGCTATTAGTTTTCTGGAATTCCCAGAATACCCAGAAATCTGTAGCAAAATGGTCAGTGCATTTCCTGGCACTGGGTACTGTTCAGCGATTGGGTAACTCGTCTTTGCATTGGCACCCTAGAAGTTCCTAGGCCTGAATGGAATGCTACACCAAGAGCGACCATTGACACTGGTCCTTGGGTCACTGTGCTGGGTGGTTTTTATGTCAACCTGACAGTTAAAGTTATCTGTGAGAAGGGAACCTCAATTGAGAAAACGCTTCCATAAGACCAGATGGTACACAGGCCCATAGGGCATTTTCTTAATCAGTGATTGATGTGGAAGGGCTGGGCCTAGCCCTTTGTGGGTGATTTCATCCCGGGGTTGCTGGCCCTGGGTTCTATAAAAAAGCAGGCTAAACAAGCCACAAGGAGCAAACCAGTAAATAGCATCCTTCCGTGGCCTCTGCATCAGCTCCAGCCTCCAGGTTCCTGACCCATTTTGAGTTAATGTCCTGACTTCCTTCAGTGATGAACAGTGGTGTAGAAGTGTAAGCCAAATAAACTGTTCCTCCCCAACTTGCTTTGGTCATTGTGTTTCATCACCTCAATAGAAACCCTAACTAGGACAGCCAGATTCTTAAGGCATTGACAGAACAGCTAGGAAGGTTCTAGAGTATTTGGACAGATGCTCAACATTATTACTAGGGAAACTCAGAAAACGCCCTCACAGCCATCAGGACTGAGCCAGTGTAACCACATGTGCTGGTGAAGATGACCTTCAGCATTACTGGATTGTACACTTGAAGTAGGCGTATGCTATAATATCTGAATTGTATCCATTTAAAAGAAGATGGTAGGCTCTGTCCAGCATACAGCCCTCTATCCAACAAAGAGACTCTGACATGCCACCCTGAGCCTAAAGGCAGAGGCAGCAGGAATGAGGCATCACTCAGTACTAACCTGCACCCAGAATGGCCGGAGGTCCTGGTGGCCCAGGGGGTCCCGGTGGTCCAGGAACACCAGGTCTCCCAAAGCCAGGTGGCCCAGGCAGGCCTGGAATTCCTGGGGGTCCTTGAGGCCCCACAACAGCCTCTCCTTTCTGCCCCTGTTGAGGCAAGCACACAGTTAGGTCGAAATCGCTCCTCTTAGGATATTTGTAAAATCCAGTGATTCCAGGTGGTGTCAGTCCCAGTGAGCATCAGGCCAGGTATGGAGTCCAAAGACACCAGCAAACTCAGGCATTCAGAGGGGCCTGGAGATCTAGTCTGGCCTTCTCACTCTACACAAGGAGGAACTGAGCCCTCAGAGTGGAGAAGACTTGTCTTAAGTCAGTCAAGTTAGGTCAAACCTTAATCTTCTCTCATGGCTGATAACTCTCCTCCCATCTATAAAGACCAGGCCTAACGATGAAGATAAGCTCTAAAGCTTGACCTTCAGTCAGACATCAGAAGAATCTAGAGTCTGTCTAAAGGCATTGCCAGAACCTTCCGTTCATCCTCTGAGATAACCCTCACTATTGGCAGCTCTGGTCCCAGAGTGAACTTTCCACGGTGTGTATGGCTGGTGCCTGGGGGTTAATTCACTGCACACAACCTGGGCAGCTCTAAAGAGTTAACCTCCCAGCAAGCAATGATACACGGGAGAGCCTGCTCATCCCAAAGTCTGGCCTCCGGCATGCACAGCACTAACTTCAACTCTAGGACCACCATCTCATGCTGGGGGCAGGGCACAGGAAAAAAAACACAGGTCTCCAGAAAGTCACTACTCACAGCCAGGCCTGGGTGTCCTGGTAGGCCTGGAGGCCCTGATACAAAGAGGTTGTGGCTGGACTCTCCTCTGAATGCAGCATCTCCATTCTCCCCCTGGAAGAGAGACCATGAAAGGTTGCAGTCAGCCTGGCCTGGACTCTTTCTCACAGAAACTCAAGAAACTGAGGCACAGGCTGCTGCAGTTTTAGTAGCATTCAGGGGGCCCCAAAGGCCACGTGTTGGATCTGTCATCCCTGAACTCATAGGTTGCTGGCACTGAGAGATAAAGTCTGTGGGTTATAGGAGTAACTTTTAATCTAGGGAGCAGCTTTGCTGTAAAGTAGGCCCTCTGTCGTACTTGCTCTGTCTTGCTGTGTGATTCAGGCATAGCCTCTTGACTCTGCAGAATCCCAACCAGTACAGTTGCTCAACTCCCAGAACCATGTGCCAGAGAGACCACTATTCTTTCCAAGTTACCCAGTCAGTGGTATTCGGTCACAGCAACAACAAACAGACCGGCATAATAGACCGAATGCTTGATAATGAGCACTCACCTTCAGGCTGTTGAGAAAATGTCTCAGGTAAGTGGGGTCCACTGGAGGGCCTGCAGAAGAAGGGCTTTGTAAGTTCACCAACTTAACAACAGAGATTTCAGAGAGCTTCTAAGTTAATAACCATGGTTTTCGCTTTAGTAAAAGTGACACTGCGTTGACACTACGCTTGGAGGCATCTCCAGCCCTAATCAAGGCCGCGCTACTCAGGGACCGTACGATCCTAGGCAAGTCTCCATATTTTATATACGAATGCTAGAAAGCCAGCCCCTACCCCACCCCTGTAGCCCTGTGGGTGGAAGCCAGGGTTCCGAGCACACTGGGCAAGTTCTCTACCTTCAGCCCTACCCCCTGCTCTTTCCACAGTGCTCCGGCCTGTGGATGGGATCCGGCCTGTAACTGGTTCTCACTAGAACCCACCGTGCTTGGGGCAGGGTAGCTCTGTAGTTAGCCTCAGTCAGCAAGGTCTAGAGCAGGGGCAGGCATACCTGGTGGTCCTTGAGCTCCTTGGTCCCCCTTTTCTCCTTTTGTGCCAGGAAGACCCCAGGACCCTTTCTCTCCTTTAACACCTGTCACCAAGCACACACACACACACACATTTAAGACAAAGGAAAAATAAGTTGTGGAAAATCAACCTTTTTGAGCTAACCCCCTTTAGCGAAACCCATCAGACCAGAAGGCCCCTGAGAAGGTGGCAGGTAGAGACTGGGAGGAATCATAATCACTGCCTCAGTCAGGTCTGCAGGTCTTGGCTTGGTTCACAGTCATGTTTTCACAGAGAAGAGGGACTACGGGTTGAGCCCAGCAGGGGCTGTTGTGACCAAGCAGGGGCCAGCTTCTCCCTCCTTTGGGACAGTCTGTGAATGCAGACTAAGACCCAATCCCACACAGGTCTCTAGTGTCATGTCCCCTGGGCCTGTGCAGCCTGGGGTCTTGAGGAACAGATAAACCTCGCAGGGGTGATGATACTGTGCACTAAGGGGGCCGAATCATCCACTCACACAGCTGGCTGATGGAATGAACACCCACTGTGGGTCACATGCCACCCACTCATGCCTCAGCAATGAGTCTGAAGACCTGGACTGTCCTACACGCGTCATTTTTTCCTACTCCTCATAAGAGAGATGCTTGTGACGAAGGCTTACAGGAAAGCAGTGTTTAGGGAGGGATGGCCTCTTTCCTTCCCCATGATGGAAGCTAAAGGTGAATGTGAGAGCTCCCAGTTCATGAGCCCTAGAAAGTGTAGCAGATAAATCTTCCAATGTTCTCTAGACTAGAGGTAGGCACAGATTCCCTCAGTGTAGGAGAAGAGCCAAGAGCACCAAAGGTGTGATGGAGCCCACGAGGGAGCAACAGGAACTACAGCCAGGTAGGCCCTAGTCCCACTGATCCTGGGAAGCCACTGAGACTAAGGGCATAGGCAGAGGATTGTAGGTTCCCACTGAGGCTGCAGCCATCAGTGAAGGAGACGCTAGTGAGTAGGACAGCCATAGCTGTTCCCATGAGATGCAGTAGTAACACCCCAGACATGCTTATAGACTACCGCCTCTCCCCAGGGACAGCACTTCCAGGAATTTCTGTTCCTGCCCCTCCTCCCAGGGGAGCCTCAAAGGACAGGGGGCAACTGAAGATCTGCAATGGCAAACCCAGCTCCTCTTCCTACCCCCACCACCTCCAGCTAAAATAAATCATGTATCATAATGTGAATTATAAATAAGCCAGAGACAATCGTGCCTTTTAGTCCCTGTTGTCAAGTGGCAGAGGTGGGCGGATCTTATGAGTTCAAGGCTCCTGGTCTACCCAGTGAGTTTCAGGCCAGCAAGAGCTACATAGAGAGATCTTTTCTTGAACGACAACAAACCCCCATAAAACTAAGGTTCACCTGGCACCAAGGAGAAAGGGGCCGTGGCGCAGTTCTGAGCACCAAGTCAGAACATGACCTGGACTTGATGACCAAGGAAAACAATGCAGAAGAAACCATTAGGGAGACCCTTACCCAGCAGACCAGGAGTCACAGCCAAGCTGCAGGGGATTGCAGATAAAGATGTCCCCTTGTTTATATTGTGTTTATTGTGTGACAAGGTGTGGAGGTTAAAGAGGATTAGGCTTTCTTACAGACCTGTTCCTCTGTGGTGTGCTCTTGAGAAGCTGAGCGTGTTAATGTTTACTAACCTCCTCATCCCTCTCCACACCACACTCACACACACACACACACACACACAATCACACACACTCACACTCACACACACACAGAGAGACTGAACAAGGGGGTTTCTCACAAGGCTAGGACCATGCAGGCTCCAATGGATGGATGCAGGGCAGATGCTGACCTTGAACTTATGATCTTCTTACCTCAGCCTCTTGAGTACTAGGATTCTAAGTATGCACCACTGGGTCTTGCCTTACCCTCTCCTCACAGCACTGTGGATCAGATCTCAGGACTCAAACATGCTAGGAGAGTGCCCTGCTACAGAACCACCCTCTGCAGGCCTGCATTTCAAACGTGCTTCCCCAAGATGCTTACATGGATACACCAATGGTTCTTTCTTGGATTAGTGCTATCTCTCTCTCTGTGGGGTGTGTGTGTGTGTGTGTGTGTGTGTGTGTGTGTGTGTGTGTGCAGGTACAATACCCATGTGTGCAAATGTGTGTGAAGACAAGAGGGTGTCCTTGGCTGTCATTCCTCCAGTGTTGCCAACCAAACACAGTTATTATTATTGTTGTTATATCATCATCATCATCATTTTAGATGTGGGTTCTAGGGATTGAACTCAGAACCTCAGGTTTTTTCTTTACCAGATGAGCCATCTTTTCTGTCCTATAATTATTTTCAATGGCTCCTGTCACTTGAACTATTTTAAGGACTGAGCAGGCAGGAACAGCGTGGGATAGCACCAAGCAGGCACCCATGACTGTCTTCTGAATAGATTAGCAAAGGAGTGAACAGAGGGAGCGCTTCCAGTCCCCGGGATACGCATGGATGTGAGGAAACCAACCCACAGCTCCGCTGCCACCCCTCTCCCAGGCCCAGTCAGCCCTTCCTGACCACCTCCTCTGTGGCCAGCACCAGGCACATGTAAACATCTCTCGGCACTAGATCAGGGAGGTCCCTGAGACACCATGAAGAACAGAGTATGTACCGTGGAAAGTGACAAGCTCTGGGTCACCAGGGTGAGCGGTACCAACCTGGGAGAGAGAAAGAACCAGTTAGCTATAGGAAACCCCACCCCAGCATTTGTCTGGGCAGTTACAGTCCCTGGGACATATCAAAGATGGTGAAATGACACAGGGCCAGGCTTCTATATGACTTTGGAGTACCCCCTCCCCCAGCACTCTCAACACAGACTTTTTGGGCCTTCATTTGGGGAAACCCATGATGTAGCTGGCCTCGAGTACACAGCATTGAGATTTCTGGCCAAAAATCTCAGCAGAAGGGAAACGCAAGGCTTTCAGACAGCGTTTGTGAATGCGGCCAATGCTGCATGTCTTGGCCTCCTTTCTTATCAATTAGGATTGGCTCCCATGTGAGGCCAAGTGTCCGAGCCAGCTCTGAGCCAGTTCTGAAGCTGGGCCAGTCGTCTGCTTTGCTACTGAGTGTAATCAGAGACAGGCATAAGGCACAGGCCATGGCAGCAGTGGCGGTGATAAATAACAGGGCTGTCATTAGATTGGATGGACTTTTATGGGCTCTTCATTAGGTGGCAGGGGTCTGGAGTCCAAGCAGTTCTGGGTAACACTATTCAACTGTCTTAGCTTCCTTTCTTGTTGCTGTGATAGGAAACTACAACAAAAGCAATTTACGGGAGAAAGGGTTTATTTGGTGTACAGCTCCAGGTTGCAGCCCATCACTGCTATGAAGTCAAGGTAGCATTGCACCTAGTCACAGTAAATCCACAGTCAAGAGCAAAGAGCAATGGATTAATGTATGCACGTGAGTGTTCAGCTCACTTTCTCCACTCTTAAACAGCTTAGAGTCTCTTGCCTAGGGAATGGTGCCGCTCATGGTGGGCAGGTTTTCCTGCCTTGGTTTAGGTACTATGCCTAATCCCAGGCCAACCTGACCTAGACAGTCCCTCATCGAGATTCTCGTCTTGGACAATTTGATTGTTCTGCATCCACAATTGAATGTAACCATCCCACTCTGCCTCCATCCTTTCCCAGAGTTTCTACCTAGATCTGGGATCTTTCTGTGCTTATAAGTGGGGATTGCAAGATGCTTAGAGGTCATCGTGAAAAGACATTGGGAAGAAGAAGGAACCTTCCAGAAAAAACAAAAACAAACAAACAAACAAAATTAAGGATGACCATTGCAGAAATTCTGGTTAAGCAAGATGGTGGGAGTGTAAACCATCAGGATGTTAAACTGCTGGAACCGGAAGGTGCTTGCAAAGTGCTGGGTATGCTTCTGTTTGATAATGTCTCAGGTAGAAAACATCTGTGCCTCTAATTCCCATGGTGTCCCAGTGTACCACAGGAAATTTAAACCAAGACAAAACTCACTCCAAACACTTAGAGCCTAGCATTGACTTTAAGTAACTCTGTCACTGCCCCCACCATCCCTCGAGTGCAGATGTTGCCCAGGTTCCACTCCAGGTCAGTTAACTGTAGTAACATTCCCACAACAGTCTAAAGTGTGTGGTCCTGTCTCATACTTGCTGTGTTGGGATTGTCTGTGGGAGGTAGTAATGGGGCGGGGCTCTGTGTTGGAGAAGGGACCTTCAGCACTCATAAACAGTGGGACACAGGCAGCCTCCTGGCCTTGTATGAGGAGATGCACGGCTTTCTTGGAGTATCTCCAGAACCTGTGCTCGCACCAGATGCCTCTCCACAGTTATCTGTGTAAACATGCCCTTAGTGATGTTGTTGGCTCATGGAGCTTCAGTGATGTCCCCAGGGGGATCCCATGCTCTGCCTTCCAGGCTAGTATGCTTGGGCCATGAGCTGCCCACTTGGATGCCTCAAAGGTCAGATTTGGACATAGGCCTAGGCCAACACTCAGCCAGCCAGCCTACCTCAGTTAGATGCATCAGAGAGCAGCAGCACTCCCATTCCCACAGGAATCAATTTAAGCCCACTTCAAAGAATATTTTGAACTGATCGTTTGCAAACTCCAGAAAGCAGAGACCACGTCTGTCTAGGTCATCCCTGTGTCCCCCGGGGCCTAGCAGAGTCCTTGGCACTGGTGAGAACTCAGTAAATATTTACTGAAAGAATGAGAGAATGGTTACACACAGATCCGTGACTCATGCCTGTTCCCGTGTTTCCTCACAGAAATAAATGTCTCTCTATGATACTGGCAAAATCCTAGAGACGGTGCTGCCAACTGCCTTGGGGGGGCAGGGAGGCTGGGCAAGGGATCACAGTGCCTGCACCTGCTTCCTGGTGACCAGGAGATCTGAGCCATGGTCCCAGCTGCCTCTTGCTCCGTGACCTTGGGCTAACCAAAGAGCTTCTGTGGGTAGCTGACTTCCCATGATAAAGGGATAACGCTTGCCTCTTGGGGTGGGGTGGTGAGCAGTAACCCAAACCATGGAAGAATGGAACAGAGTAGTACACACTTTAACCCCAGGTTCCCAGCTCAGAGGCCATGAATTGGTCTTGCTTCTTTTGGTTAAAAGGGAGTCTATTTTGCAAAATGCTCCTCCTGCCCGTGAGGCCAAATGTGGCTTCGCTAACAGGCTACTAGCTGTAGTGATCCTATTAAAATAAGCCAGTGTGCTTCTAGTATCTAGAAACGTCTAGATCTTTAGGGGTCTATATGTGGATAGAAGATACCAGAGTAGACATAAAAGGGTGGAAGGTGCCAAGGTAAGACTGATCTGTTTCTGGGGTTGGCACCGGTACTTAGCCTGCGGCTGAAGATGTGCATTCGAGTTACTTACTGGTGTTTTGCAGTGCGGCCTGGCAGGTATTGGAAAAACAGCCTGTGGGAAGAGAATATGAGGGGTGAAGCCATCAGGAAACCTAGTTCCAGCGGAGGCCAATCTTGTGTTCACTGCAGGGTCCCCAGAAATGCCTCCCCCAGCCCCATCCTAACTTACACCTTTGATGTTAACCACAGCTCCAGGGGGTCCTGGGGGCCCTGGGGGTCCAGGTAGGCCAGGTGGACCCTGAAGGAAGAAAAGAAAAGCCGCTACTGAGTTTGAAGAGGTGGGAGGCAACAGCAGCATACAACACAGGCTCTGGGCTGGAAGCAGGGAGGGAGGAGCTTCTGAAGAAAGCCCGGCTTCTGCCTCAGGTCTGCCTGCCCATCCACAGAGCACTCCCACACCCGGGCCATACTGCAAAGGGTTGGTAAAGCACGGGGGAGACAGCAGAACAGCCATTTTATCCTGGTTGGCACCCACAGGTAATGAGGCCCAGAGAGAGGATACAATCTGCTCAAAGCCACACAGCAGTTTACAGAAAACTGAAATTGAAACCCAGATTCTAGTTCCCCAGAGCAATGCTGGGTTAAGGTCTGCATTCCTGGGTCTGTGTGCAGGAGCGAGGAGGGGGCACAGGATGTTCAGATCCCTTTTCTCCTTCCTTCTCCTTTCTGTCTGGTGTCTGCATGGGGAGCCTGACACTCTGCAGCATGGGAATGACCTAGGTGACACAGGGCCCTCCTGAGAGTGAGATGGGGGACGGGGGTGGGTGTGTGTGAGGGCCTCTGAACAG
Organism: Rattus norvegicus; assembly: GCF_021556685.1. Classification (NCBI taxonomy): domain Eukaryota; kingdom Metazoa; phylum Chordata; class Mammalia; order Rodentia; family Muridae; genus Rattus; species Rattus norvegicus. Next base: position 66,855,314 of record NC_141538.1, on the reverse strand, counting down.
ATGGAAGAAGAAAGAAAGCTCCCCTGAACATGTATTCTGCAGGCCCCACTCACTGAACCTCATGGTACCAGACCCTCTCTAACAGGACCTCACCCACATTGTAACCCCAGGGCTTTGGATGCGGAAGTTAGCACTCACAGGCAACATGATCCCGCGGTCTCCTTTGGCACCCTTGAGGCCATTCAATCCTGGGCGACCCTGAGATGCACACAAGACACCTTAGTGAGCTCTTGCTGTGGGCCAGCCTGGCCACCACATGCCCCATCCTTTAGTCGGGGGTACACTGATACCTACAGGTCGTCCTGGGAGGCCAAATTCTCCTTTGTGTCCCGGTGGTCCTTTGGGTCCCTAGAAGCAAAACAAGCACCAGGCTAGCAGATGCCAGAAACTCAGAGTCCAGAGATAGAGGGATGCTGGGCCTGCTCTTGTAGGGAGAGCAGCAGGGACGGGATGAAGGGGCATTAGCAATGTCCTGGAGTACCCACTGCCCGGCTCCTGGTCTCCTGCCTCTCCTCAGCTAGAAGCATTTGCTCAGACCTTCAGATCTCCCGATTTTCTGAAGGCTATGCATCCAGGACCCAACACCTCAGTCAGAACGAAGGAAGTAGCAAGAACCTAGCAGCTCTGTGCCTAACGTCCCAGGAACCCACATGCCAGGCTGCCTCAGAACACGCAGCTTTGCATTGGTCATTTATTCTGGGGTCCCCATGTCCTCTATTCTGAATCCTGCAGCCCTGCTCCTCCCTATGCCAGTTTGCCCCCAAACTGGCTAGAGGATATTGTCTCTGCCCCGCTCCCACCCATCTTGAAGCCCTGTCTCAGCACAGTGACTCCTGCAGAGTCCCTGACCCACAGACCCTACTTCAGTGATGGACTTTTTGGGTCCACATATTTCTTGAGTCACTGCCCTGATCCAAGTTCCTGGCAGGAATCATCTTGTCTACTGGCGCCTGAAGAATGGCCGCTCTAATTATGTCCAGGGCCTCAAGCTCCTCTGCCCACCACCATTACCAAAGATCGCATGCCCTAAAAAATGCATTAAGACAGGGTCAGCATGAAAAATCTCTGGTAATCTTAGAAGAGCAAAGCAAGTTTCCAAGGCACGGGCGGGCCACTTGGTAGGTGGTTCTCTGGAACATTTCCTGTGTGTGCATGTACACGGAGTGTGCTGGATCTCATGAATGTGCAGATCAAGAGTGTCTCCGCTGGTAGCTGGGCCAGGGCCTGCAGTTCTGCATCTTTACTATGCTCCCAGGTGACATTAGGGATGCTGATCTGCAGACCACACTTCGAGTAACAAGCCCTAGCGTATTTGTAAAAGAGTTGTAAGCTACGCTGGTCCCGAGGGCCATAGCTAGCCCAGATGGAAGCATTATGCAAATTAAAAGGTGCCCTTATTGCCTGTGTGTTGGCAAGCTGTACACAAGCTGGCCTTCAGTGGGATACCCGCCATAGCCATCTGGAGCCTCCTGCTGGCTCCACTACTAACTGTTTGCATTTCCCATAGAACTGGAGGTTACTGAGTGGTTAACCAGTTGGGAACAAGACTCTCCCATCTGCCTTCGCTCTCGGCCCATGTACTCTATAGTCAGTCTTTTCTGCCTGACTTTGGGGACCCAAAAGACCCAGAAGGTTTTCTGAAGGATGTGCTTGGAACACATAAGTGTCCGCTCAAGTGTGAACCTTTCACCCCGGGTCTGAGGTCCAGCTTCAGTCCAACAGATGCCCTGTGTATGTTGACAGTCCACTGTGCTTCAGTAGACAGACAGACATACAGACAACAGACAGACAGATTAGAAAATGGCAGCTTATTCTTTGGAGGTTGTGTGGAGGGGTGGGGGGTGAATACAAGGCATGACAGGTTGGCCTGAAGTCTCTCTATTTTCTTACACATTACTTATCTTCTTTGAACCCTGTTTCCTTGACTATAGACTTGGGGGGTCATGTGATCACTCCAGAGGGATATGAGGCTGAAAGGAGATGTCCTTAGGAAGCTTACACAGTGCCTGACCCTCCGCGGTGGGCCACACCTGATCTTTCTTCATTCGAGGTGTGTGTGTGTATGTGTGTGTGTGTGTGTGTGTGTGTGTGTGTGTGTGTGAGACAAAGAAGTTTACGGTTTATCCTTGGGAGAAAGAGCTCAGAAGTGTTCAAAAGTCTGAGTGTGCTACCTATGTCTAAAAGAGCAAAGTCAAAGAGCTTGCGATGCTATCTAGCATGAATCCAATCCATTCATCATACACAGGGGCAGAAAGAAGCCCAGAAAGTGAGGGGAGGGCATGGTCCACCCCAAAGCAATAACACAGCAGACCGTGCGAGGTTCCTTGTGGGACTCCCTGGCATCTGTCAGTTCCTACCAGTTCTAGTCTGCTTCCTAGACACACAGCTACACTACACATCTGAGGCTCCCCAAGAATCTGAGTTCTGACCAGTGGAAGGTGCTAGAAGGGATGACCATTGGCCTTTATAATCTTCTACCTCCTCCCAGACTTCCAACTGGACAATTCTTATGACTTTGGATCCAAAAGATGCTGGGATCACTGTTGGAGGAGAGAGGTCCAGCAGGAAGTAGGCACAATGGATTGTGCAAGAATGAGAAATGGGACACTCCTATGGTCAACCAGTGGGCGTTTGCTTATTGTTGTTTACATTTATTTATTTTTATATGTAAGAGTGTTTTGCCTGCATGTATGTATGTGTACTCTATCCATGCCTGGCGCCCATTGGGAACTGAACCTGAGTCCTCTGCAAGAACAGCAGGTGCTCTTATTCACCGAGCCATCTCTCTTCCCTCCATCCCTGCTTTGTTTGTTTCTGAGAGTCTTGTGTAGGCCTGGCAACCACTAAGAAGTCTATGTCCCTGTAGTTTGCCTCCCACAAACATAGACACATGCTCTGCCACCTGTTACTGCATTACATTACTTTTTATATTTTCTCAAGTAGAATAACACAGTCTAAGTCAGCCAAAGCACGGTAGAGGTTTGAACCCGCGTCCCACTGGAGAGACACCCAGCTTACCATAGGTCCTGGTGCTCCATGAACTCCAGGTTCACCCTACAACAGGAGACAGGCACTTGTCACTCAGAAAACACTACTTAAGATACAACCAAAGACAGCAGGTCAAAGCACATGTATGCCCTCAGGGCGAGCAGACAGAATCACCTTTCTCCCCTTCACCATTTCCAGAGGGATATCCCCAGTCAAGATGGCTCCAGGCTCTCCCTTCTCACCCTGCAATACAGAGAATCTTTTAAGGTCCAACCTCCTCCTGTCGCCTTGTTTGAGAGGTCATGTTTGAGAGCTCTCCATCCTGCCACCATGACTTCAGACCACCAGCCCCGCCCCTCCAGCCCCGCCCCTCCAGCCAAGCCTTCTTGCTGAAGGATTACTAAAGCCTCTTGCATGCTGGAATGTTTTCTGAGATCTTTCGTCCACATGCTGTCTGAGTTAACTGTTCAAGTATGCCCTCAAGGGCTCTAAGCGAGGACAGACCTGAACCCTCCTTCTCAGACCCCAGGATCCTGCTCCAGCATAGTCTTCTATTTCTTGCCATAGGATGCCCTCCTGGATATCAAGCTCCGACACATTTGATGGTTTGTTTTCCTAATGACTTGAGCTTTGTCCCCACCAAGGATCCTTATTGTTGTTTAAAGCTGAGGCTTGGGAGAGACAAAGCTCTAAGCATGGAGCCTGGAGTCTCTCTCAACACGAGAGCCACCTGTCTTCATGGGCAGCTGTCCCCCATTCTCCAAGCGTCTGCACAAATAGCTTATTGGTTAAGCAGAGCTCTCCTAGATGCTGGGAAAGAGATGCTGGGCGGCTAGGCAGTAAAGATGCAGGATACTGTTCTGAAATCCTGTTTTCAATAAGCTCTACTAACCCAAGAGTTCCAGAAACACATGCATGCAGAAAAGAAGGCCATGTGGAGAAACTAGCATCCTTCCAGGCCTCCGTACTAGTCCTGGGCAACTGGGCTGGCAGTACAGTAACCTCCTTTCCACAGTCACAAGTGGCCAAATAGGGCACCAAAGCAAGCAGGGAAGCCTCTTTCTCCATCCCCCAAAGCCCGCAGCTGACATGTGAGTCTTACCACTTCATTGGTGAGGAAAGGCAGTCCTGAGCAGCAGGAAGGGGCAAGCACAAAAGCATTAGAGGCAGAGCGGCAGGAAGTGCAGTTGTTGTAAGAGCAGGAGCAGAACTGCCTGGTGTCTGTCCCAGACATTTAAAGCGGCAGAGAATTAGCAGCAGGAGGAGCCTCTGGGATCTAGAGTCTCAGCTCTACCTACTTTGCCTTGTAGAAAAAAGGAACATGGGAAGCAAGAACTTTCAGAGTCAGCCCAGTCCCATCTCTTCTCTGCAAGCCCTCCATAGGGACCCAGACATCACCAATCTCACGAGCTTCCAAACTTGGCCCAACACATTGAGCTCTCTACTTCCTAGTGTTGAAGACCAATAGTCTCTGGGGCCTCTTTCCTTGACCTGGGGGCAATGTGGCACATGAGAAAGAAAGCCAGGCCAATCCTCACTCCTCTGATAGGTGGTCCTTCTAGACTTCCCAGGGAGGTGTCACCCAGCCCATGTGCAGCCTCTGAAATGGGGGAGGGGGTACCCTGCCCATCTACATTGCTTTCTTATCTTTGTCTTCCCATTTCACTTTCTGTAAGAAGCTGCCAGGAGTCCCTGCACACAGAGAAGGGAATGCGTGAGTGTAAGCCGGAGTCTTTGCTCTCTACCTATGGATGTTCCTGTCCTCCTCCCCTAGGAAAAACCACCAGGAAGTTGCAGGCAAAACACTCCACACATAAAAAGTAAAACAGAATAAACTGTAATTGAAGAAGCATCCTGGTATTAGAGAGTAGTGATGGTTAGGAATCTTAAATGTCACCGGATTGCACTTTAGGAACTGTGTCTCCAGAAAGAAACAGTTGGCAAAAGGGAACGGCCAGCAAATTCCAAGCACATCCCCACCTGGGCCCCTACCTGTTCTCCTTTTAGACCTGGGAATCCAGGCACACCAGTGTCACCTTTTGGTCCTCTGGGGCCCTGCAAAGAATCAATGGAGGGCACTGTGTTATGGTTAAAAGTTTTTTCCCCTAACAGAAAAACATCTCCGTCTCTGTCTCTCTCTGCCTCTCTGTCTCTCTCCCTCTGTCTCTGTCTCTCTCTCTGTCTCTGTGTCTGTCTCTCCCCTGACCTTCTGTCAGAACAAGCTCTTATCAACCCGGCGGAAGTCATGATTAGCTCTGATCTTTTCCTAACTGTAAGGGGCTAAGAAACTGGGCAGAAGATAAGCCTGGGCGTTGGAGGCTGGGAGAGCCAGCTTTGCTGTGGAGAATGGTGCCCAGTGGGGCACCTCAAGGAGTGGCTAGGGATCCACTCCTAAGAAGACTGTGCTTTTCCTCCCCAGGTCCTTGGATGGTGGAGTGTGTGTGTGTGGGGGTGTCAGCTATCTATCCTCTCTTCAGATGGGTCTATTTCTCCTGTCCTTTTCTTTAGGATGCTGGCCAGAGAGGAAGGAGGGATGCTTTTAAAGTCCCTCATCAAAGATTTGGCTTCCTTGTTCTTTTTCTAAAGCCCTGTTCCCACTGGGTGGTCTCCTGCCACCAGATGGCTGATCTCCATGTTTCTCTTCCCTCTTCTCCTCCTCAGGCAGCTGTGAGAGTTACAGCTTGCCTACCCTGGGTTTTCTTTCTAAGTGCTAATAAAATGTCCTTGTGCCTCCACTTGCGTATGTTCTTAATTCCTTTATTATTGTAAGTGGGAATCCCATAAGGAGACCCTGGTTCCCGTGATATGAGGTAGATCTGCTGCTGGAACTCCCCGGTAGAGCCTGTTCCTGCTCCCCTGGACAGCCTAACTCCTTTGAACGCTGGTTTCCTCCAGGTGGACAGACCTGGACCTGCTTTTACCCGGTTCCCCTGGGCTGACTCATCCACAGCTGCTGGACAGCCTCTACCTGCTGGCCCAACATCCACCTCACAAGATGGGATCCAGCATCCTAGCCTGCCTTGGCTGGGACTCACACTTCATCTCCCGCACCATGGAGGTTACTCTAGTCCCTTGACCTCTTCACACCAGACCTGTTGCCCCTGCACTAAAGCTTGTGCTCCCCACCCCTTGCTGGGCTGCCCGGCACCCTCGGTAGAGCCAAATTGTACACTTCAGCCAGAATTCATGATCCTCGACCCCAGCAGACACAGAACATTTGTGACAGTGACTTATCCACTCATGGTGCTCACTGCTCCAAGGCATTGTACTGCTTTATTGCTATTTAGCCAGATAGGTGGAAGGGTATGTTATCCATACAGATAGGTGGAAGGGTATGTTATCCATCGCAGCAGCGTCCTGAGAATATCTGAGTGATATTGTTTAGCAGTGAACTTTCTGTTCGTCTTCCCTTTTCAAATAATCTTAAGTAAAGGACCACTGGGCCAAATCTGTCAGATGAAGACTCACATCTGGGGCATGTGGCCCGGCTCCTGTTCACACAGGCTCTCTAACTCCCTGTGGTGACCCCTTCAGAGCACACAATCACTCTCAAAAGCATATTGGAATGTTCCAGAATGTGCTCTCAGGCTTGAAGCAGCCACCTTAGAGGCTGCAGCTAAGAGGCCAGACCTCTTCCCCACCACCAACCACAAGGCTGTTTCCTGCTGCCTCTTTCTTCTGCTAAACCATCTTCACAGTTAATGCTCACGTGGAAAGTGTCAAAAAGCTTCATTGTATTAAAAGTTCAGGAAAGTATGAAAAGGTAAGAGGAGACCATCTATGTAGTTCAGCCATCAGGAGAACACTCCTCCAGTGTTTTTATCTGTTTCCTTCCTTTGTTCCAGACACAGCACCTCAGGCCTTTCCAAGTTGCAGAGTTTCAAAGAAGCAGTGCAGCTCTCCCCCTGAGCCGCTCTTGGCCTTCTTCATGGGCACAAACTCTAGGCAAAACTGATGGTGTCTAGTGCATAAGCTCTTGCCCTCCTATAAAGCCACATCCAGGCTGTTAATTCCAGTCCATGGCTCTCCTCTGTCCTCATGCACCACTGACTTCCTACATCTTGAGGGACTATCGCTTGATATGCTAGAGTCTCCCAGCTACTGCTCAGGGCTGTTTGGCCCAGGGGTAGAGACATAAGACCCAGCCCTCTGTAGCTATCATAAAAGTAGATACACACAGGAGAAATCTGTCCCTTGTGGCAGAAAAGAATTACTACAAGATGGTAAAAGTGAACCCTATGGGTCTCAAAGGAGGGGACACATCTGCGAGAGTACGAAAAATACCAGTGTGTGCAATGGTGCTGAGGCTTGGTCGTGAGGGATGGAGGGAAGAGCATCTCAGGGGAACCAGAATGAGCACAGCCCCTGAGCCCAGGAGGAAGCTAGCCACTGCAGTACTTACTGGAAACCCTGGCAGCCCCGGCACACCGTCTGGCCCCTGCAACAAACCAAAGACAAAGGGTTTTCATAGTCAGGAGTACTGTACCTCACGGGCCACAGTCTCTCAGGAGGGTAAAGGCCTGAGCCTGTTAAATCCAGCAGGGATGGCATGGGAACGTAGGTAAGTCACTGACACTCCCAGGGTCACTGGCCAAGGGTCCAAGCCCATTTCCACCCACTGTGGATCACTGTGCCACTTTGTAGAAGATTACACTAAGGGAAAGTGTCATTTGGAATCATACAGCTGGCTAACGGTAGAGGCAGGATCTGTCCTCAAGCACCCAGAGGTCTGTGTCACTCCCCAGGCCTGCCCCTGGTCAACACTGAAGCTGTCTTTGAGTGATGACTCTGAAATTTGCAGGGGCAGGGATGGACAGTGTGGGAACCTGGGTCAGTCAGCTCTGAAGATGGGCTTGAGGATAGGCTTGAAGGCTGGGGCAGAAGTGGGCCCATGTTAGGAGCTAGACTTTTATGAAGGGAATGGGAATTTTTAAAGGGTCTGACAAAGTGTGTGCTTCACCACACTGGGTCACAGCCCCCATTCTGGCCAAGTCCAGGTTGTTGATGTTATTAAAGGGACACGAGTTTGACAGGATAGATAAATAGATAGATAGATAGATAGATAGATAGATAGATAGATAGATAGATAGATAGATAGATAGATAGGAAGGAAGGGGACACACACACACACACACAAAATGTTAATAAATTTAAATACGCTTAAAAAGAACTATTTAGAAACAAGTTTCTTAACCCAGTGGCTGTGGGGTGGGGCAGGGGCATGAATGTAACACCTGAGTTCTCTCAGGAGGAAGCTGCTACAGCGCAAGTAGAAGGTTGATTCAATAGTAGGGATGAGGAGAACCTGGAGTCACCCTGAGAAGGACATTGATGGAGAAGGGCTCAGCAGCTCAGAGATGCTGCTGCTCATGTTTGTTCTGCTGTCACCCACTAGCACCCCAAAGCTCTCTCTAGCAGTTCTAGGGAGAACAAAGACCCCTGTGGATGGATTTTTGCCCAGTGCCTTGGACTTTGAATATTGGGTCTTTGGATTATGCATTTCAGTAGCAATCAATGGGACACAGCATAGAAGAGGTCAGAGTGGATGAGCCTCACAGATGCTGCTCCATAGAAGAAAGCTGGGGCAGAGGCATCTTCCAGAAAGCTACAGAAACCTTGGGATACAGTCCAGGTCCTTCCCTCACAACATGGATGGTCGATGTCCCTGGCTACTGCAGAGTGGGCTGCCCCCAGTGAACATCTGCTCTGCACAGCCATAGGCATGTATCTTACATGACTCCAGAGTGTCTTGCCAAGTACCACAGTGTGCCAAGCACGTTCATCTCCCCTACCTCACATAAGCTGCCCCAATGTCTGGAAAGAGAACCAGGGGGCTCTGAGTGGTCTTCAGAGAAGAGGCTAGACCATGGCCCATGGCCACTCTTTTCTCCTCCCTGGTCCCCATCAGATGCCATGGGAGTTTATTGAACACCTTCCTTCTTTTGAGACCCTGTCAATCATGAGCCTTGAGGGGGACATGTGAGGTCCCCATATATTGATTTCTTCATCTCTAAAATGGCATGAGAAAGACTGAAGTGGGTGTCGATCCTCCTCTGGCTCCCATGTCCCATTAGCAGAATCCCGTTCTAAGAAGTGAGACTGAGCGGGTACATGCAGGCCCACCACACGGACCAGGAGGCAGTGGTTCCCAATCTCACACAGATTTCCGGTGCACAGGACTGAACATATCTGCTCCCTGAACACAACTCTGCACCACAGAATTTGAATTATAAAAAACTCAAAGATGTAGGCTTCCTCGATTCCGACTTTGACAGACTCGGGCTGTATGCTTCCAGAGCTAAAACCCAACACTTTCCAGAGGCTTCTGGGTAGAAACCTCACTCAAGGGCAGATGCAGATACAAACCGGAGGCCCCATGAGCTCAGGAATGTCTGAGAAATTCATGGATCCATTGGTGATGTTGATCAAAGACTGAAAGAGAAAAATTACACAGTGAGGACAAAGAAAGACAAGTGCTCCTCCTTGCTTCTGGCAAAGAGACCTTAATTGAAGTCACCCAGGATGGAGTACATGGATCAGACCCCAAAGTCACTGCCAAATACACCCAGCCCTCCCACTCCCCGTCAAACAGCCCCAGCCTGCCTGTCACTTTTCCTTTTAAATTAACTTTAAAATTACCCTGTAGATGAATTCCTTCTCTTTTTCAAAGTTATAAGCATATGTATATGTACGTACATACATACATACATACATACATTCATACATGTGTGTGCCCGTGTGTGTGTGTGCATGTGCATGTGCGTGTGTGTGTGTGTGTGTGTGTGTGTGTGTGTGTGTGTGTGTGTGTGTAATAGCTCACGTATGTCGTTACTTTAGATAAATGGCATTAGGCCCTGTACCCTCCCCTTCAACTCATCCTTTCCTACTCAATCATCTTGTGTAGAGCTTCCCATGTGCGATTCTGGAAGACATCTATTTTTAGTTTGAACAGACTGTCAGGGAGCCCTCCAAAGGGGCCATGCAATTTACACTTCCCCCACAAGCACTTGAGATTGTCTGTTTCCCTCCCCATAGGCTTGGCACTTTTAAATCATACTCTTTCCTCTTAACTACGGTCACTCTTTTTCCAGGTCTTTGGGACTTTTTCTTTTGGCATGAGTGTCTGCATTAGGGTGTTGATGGTAGACACAGAGGTTTAAATGGCACTCAGGTAGGAAGAAGCAGAAGATAAGGGGCACATGGAAGGACAGGTGTTGCCAAGACTTTGCTTTTCCATATGGATCAATGGGGAATTGGAAACCATACATGACTGCCTCTCTGGGAATGGGGGGTGCATTACTTCCTCCCTGGGGATGGAGGGTCAGAATGAAGAGAGGCTTGGTTTGCTCACCCATGTGGTGAGCTTTCCAAGTGAAATTTTGGAATCTGTCTACTAATAGTTTTTTTTTTTAAACCAATTCCCAAAGAGCCATCCAATGAGCTCTTCCGAAGCTAACTCTCGACAAGAACCGGTCCTCAGAGGCGTAACCCTGGTTCCTCCTGGTCTCTTTACCCCCACTCTGGAAGATGGAGGATGCTTTCTGATGACAGTTTAGAGCGTGACAGCACCGTCCTTCTCTCTCTTGTCTGACTCTGGAATTAGTGAGCTCAATATTGTGGCTGGATTCGGGAATCAGCGTCTCCCACCGGGTTAAGGCTGTCAGTACTCTCTCTCCCAGCAGTGAAGGTGATCTCAGGCCTGTGTCTCTGGCTTTGACTTGGCTTCTTAACTAACTCACAGCCTTTCTGGAGCACTAACTTGGGCCTTCCTCAAGACTCCGGTACTTTCTAGGCTGTTGTCTGACTCCTGACCCTGCCCAGCAGAAGAGCAGACTCTGAAGGTATGTAGGAGTGTGGTGGCATGGAGTGGGTAGGAACAGATAGGGTAGCATGCTGACAGGTGCAGACTCTGACATCCTGTATAGCCACCAGCCTCAAAGTCCTGGAGTGACAGGTTACCTGCTATCCCCCTTAGCGAAGCAGAAAGCATGCAGCAAAGCTTCCACATGAGCGATACTCACACTGGACAGGACCTCAACACGTCCAGGTGGCCCCCTGGGCCCAGGAGGCCCCATAGTGCTGATTCCGTCTGTCCCCCGTTCACCCTAGTTACAGCAGAGAGAAGTTAGGGTCCAAGGATAATGCTTCCATAACCCTCTAGAAAGACCTTGCCTCTGATGGGCTAACTTACCTTGGCTCCTTGTTCTCCTTTTTCTCCTTTGGGACCCTGACAAGAATAAGCAAACAGATGACGAGACATTCTTTGGCTTTTCTCCCGTTCGTTGGCTCACACTACCTTCTTGCTATCTCTTCCTAAGCTCTCCAGTGGATGCTGGTTTGGGTGATGGATCCAGGCTCAGAAGAGAAGTCAGCAAGCCACAGAGGTCCTTTCCCGGTATGGTAGTGCCCTCCTACCCTAGCCTTAGATCCCGTGTGTGCAGGAAGATATCTTGTGTGTTAGAAGTCACTCCTGGGGCTGGGGATTTAGCTCAGTGGTAGAGCGCTTACCTAGGAAGCGCAAGGCCCTGGGTTCGGTCCCCAGCTCCGAAAAAAAAGAACCAAAAAAAAAAAAAAAAAAAAAAGAAGTCACTCCCTGGGCACTTGGCTCTGGGCCCATGTGACAATGATCATAATATCCAGTGGAGGGTCTTCATGAAGGTGTCTCATATGGGACAAGGGCAGTGCCTGCAAGGGATGAGCGAGTGGAGGGGGCAAGTTCTTAAAGGGGCCATGTCGGTTGATGTCATCATGCAGGTGAAGGCAGACAAGACAAAACGAGGCCTGTCATTGGATGAAAAGGAAGGGAGGTGGGAACAAAGGTTTTAGAAGGAGAGGGAGAAGCAGGAGAAGAAACTGGGAGAACATGGCGGCAGATGTTAAGATTCTTCTCTGCGCATAGATACAGGTTGCTATGACTAATTTTAAGAGATGGATGTGTACAGGATTTGGTGCTGTCCAGATGGGCAAATTATATCTTATCAATTGGGTCAGAGGTTATTGTGTAGTGGGTTCTTTCATGTGGGCACTTAATTGAGTTCAAGAGAAGGTGCGGTGGTGGGACTCACCAAGCCCACCACAGAATTGGGATGTGTGTGCCTGGCATGGTAACGACCCACCAAGGGAACTGTGAGCAAAAGCAACGCGGTGTGGCAGGGTGCCACGCTGGAACGGCTCGCAGACCGCCCGGTTAGAGAGTACCATGGGGGCCAGCGTGGAGCTGCTGAGATAATTTGCCCTAGTTCCTATGGCCCCACGGAGCCATAGGAACTAGAGAAAGTAACTGCCCAGGTACCCACGGAACTGGTAGTGCCACATTTTTTTTTAAAAACTGAAATAGGGGCAAACTGAATCTAACATAGTGACAGGAAACCATGAAACAGATGCTCAAGTTGGTGATGATTAAGTTTCCTAGCTGCCATGAGTACCTTACAGGTCTGGGGCTAGAGGCCTAGTGAGTGTGAACCATTGAAATGAGGCCCCACAGCCTCCCCTCAGGGGTAACAGCAGGACAGCCCTCATGAAAGGGTTCATAAAAGTCTACCTACACTTGGAGAGGAGGGTCCCGAGATTCTGGGTTTGCTCAGCAGCTGGGTGTCCCCAGAGCCTTCAATCTGGGGGAAGAAGAAGAAGCAAGAATTTCAGATTCACTTCCAGGCACCTGGTTGAGCTAGGCAGGATGCTGGGGGGGAGGAGCTCACAGGGGACTCCACAAAACCTCTCTCTACCCCAGGGTCAGTGCCCAGTCCACTGTGGCTTCCAGTGATCTTTACCCTCCATCACTCTTCAGCTCCAGAAAGGGCAAAAGTACCTCAAATCCAAGCTCGGTTGTACATCCCGGACCTGGAGGCCCAGGGGGTCCAGGAGGCCCCGGCGGTCCCATGGCCCCAGGGATACCAACTTCTCCGTTCTTCCCTGGGGGCCCTGGTAAGCCTCGGCTGCCAGGGTCGCCCTGTAAGAAGAAGACAGGATAGTTACCAGCTGCAAGAAGAAGCAGTGTGAGCACCTGGGTCGGAAAATGACTCCTTGAAGCTAATTAAGTTTAGAAATTCTCCGATGGGCGCTGCTTGATGGCACAGAACAGCTGTCTCGCTAATTGGCATTTCCCTTGGCTGACATGCTCACTAGCGTACTGGGGAAGGAGGAACTGTTGCCGGGTTGGCTCCCCACCATCCCAGCTGGCCTAACTTCCCTGAGCCTCCACTCTGGGGAGTGCTTCTCCCTGCTCTGTGACATTTGTGGGTTCACTCTTCTGGCTCAGGGGTACACTGGAGAGGGAAGTAGAGGGGAGAAGAGCCATTCTCAATTACCTTCTCGCCAACGGAGCCGTTAGGTCCTCTTGCTCCCTGAAACACACAAACACAGGGGCCAATTAGGATGCATCGCACTAGGCTTGCTCAAAGGAAAAAAAAATGCAGAATTGTAGACGAGTGAATAGCAGGCTATGACGACAGGCTTGTTCTGTCTGGGTTTGGCTGATGTCTCCAGTCTGAGCGCATTGCCATAGGTATCAGTCAACTGAACAAGTCAGGCCCAAATCTTGAGAAGCCTACTTCTCAATAATTAACCAAGCCCTCTTCCTCGAGATTAAACGAAGGCAGTTGGCACGAAGCTGGAGAGATCAAAGCAGTCTCTTGGAGACTCACACCGAGGCAGCTGCCCCCTCCCCCACCTCCTGCCATGACAGAAGTAAGGGGTGCTTCCAATTTTTTAAACAAGGAAAGGAGTAGTGGTTAATTCTGATTATCAACTTGGTTGGGATGAGAAGCACCTTGAAGATTTTGTAAAGCACACTTCGGGGTGTGTCTCTGGGGGAGTCTCCAAGAGTATCAAATAAGGAGCAGGGGAAGACCTGCCCCAAATGTGGGTATCACTATCCCATAGGCTGGGGGTCCATGGGCCAAGTTAGAAGGAACAGGGAGCCGGCTAGCACTGCACCCACACCGCTACCTTGCTCTTGACTGCCAAGAGAGTTCACAGCTTTGTTCTGCTACGTCATCTTGCTGCCCTGATTCTGTCTCAGCCATGGACCAGACCAAACGCTGGAGCTAGGTAACTGGACCTGAACCCCTGAAACTGTGAGACTAATGAAGGCTGTTCTCCTGCAGGAGACAGCCCAGCTATTGTGTGACCACACCGAAGCTGTGACACATACAATGACATGCCAGCAGTGAAGGACTCTATCTCTCCTTGTCCCGTTCCTGGGCTAGAAGATCCCATGCATAGCAACAACCTCCATCACCCCTAGGTCAGGTGGTAAGTCTATAACAACTTCATCACCCCTAGGATAAGTGGTGAGTCTGTAAGACCAATCCTCAAGTAAGACAGACATCCCCTGGCCTGAAATGCCAAAGTGAAACTGGGAACTAAGCAGGCCTCAGCCTCAGAGAGGAGCTGCAGAGACTGAAATGCCCTGCATGGTGGTGGAGAAAGCAAGAGTGTGCATAGAATGGGTGGAGAGAGGGAGCAGGGCTAACCCTGAAGGAAGCGTGAAGTAGGGATGCCCCGGGATCCTCTAGCAGGGAGACAGGCCGAGTTTCTACAACAGGACAGCTGTCAACCCTCACCAGCTCCCCTTACCTTCTTGGCACACCCCTGCCAGGAGCACTGGGGGTGCCTTCATACCACAAGAACAGTAAGAGTTATGTTCAGGAGCAAAGAGAGGGCAGGGCTCTGGAAGCCTAAAAGACCCATGGGCTTCCATGAAGATCAGTTACTGAGGCACCCTATGTGATGGAGGCCTAGACACTAAATGAGATGTCAATTTTAAAAGCAAACACAAAGAAAGAATCCCCAGATCTGAGGAAAGGCAACACTGTGAAGGAGACAAAGTCAACGATAGCACATAGAACATAACGCAACAAGAACACGGATGCTTTCAGGGAGAGAAGGGACAACGCTACAGAATCACAAAGCAAGAACAAACTGTTATGAGAACAGTGGTTATGAAACAGAACAAATTCGGGATTGTAAAAACTTCTGGTGGTTGAAATGAAGAACTCTGTGGGACTAAGAGAAAAGACACAACCTGAAGAGAAATACTACAGAGAAGATCAAAGACCAGGATACAGAACTGCTCTGAAAAGCAGCACAAACGAATAAAAGACATAGAAAGGATGGTCAAACAGAGCTCAGAGGATAATGAGGAATTCTAATTACTGGTCAAACAGAATAAAGAGAACAGAGCCAGCAGCATGTGAGTAAACAGTAACTGGGCATCCCTGTGCTTGGCCTTAGCAGAAGGCTGAGGTCTACGCCAAACATTTCTGGATAAACAAAACACAGAAGCTCCACAACCCAGAGGTCTCCAGATTAAACGCCACTCCACCCCAAGGCTCTTTAGTACCAAGTGGGAGAATACACGTTTTAAAGAATCCACATCCAGAGACAATGCACCAAGGGATTCCAATACACTGAGCAAAGGAAAGCGACTCCTAAAACCTGCCAAGGGAAAAGGCGGTGGCTCTGGGTCGGCTGGGACTGGGGGCGAAATCTGAGCTCATCCTCAGTAACAGGGTGCTCACCTTCAGATCCCAGGGGCAAATGGGTTCACCCCTAAACTTGCACACACAACCAAATAGCCCAGGATCACATCGTGTGCGGTCTGGAATCCACTATCCAGATAGACCAGGCTGGCCTCAAACACAATGAGATCACCTCCCTCTGCTTCCTCAGTGCTAGCATCCCCACATGAGGCTAACAGAAAATTTTAAACAGCCAAAATCTGGAAAGTTTGCTGTGCACAGACCCGCTCTGAAAACACTACAGAGATGTATATCATCCTTCAAGAATATTTGAGGAGGAAGCATGGGACACAGGAAGCAATGAAAGGTGTCCACCTTGACTACTTTTAGAACTACAAATTTACTCAGAACCTGCCTAAGGCAGAGCTTCTCCGGCCTCCCATCTGAGCCCAACACACTTTCTTGTCCCACGGCTCTGCCAAGACACAGGGAGGAAGGCAGGAATTGAATACTTGTTCAGGTTCCTTCCAGCTGGCTCTGGGAATGTTTCCTGGGGATGAGCCTACCCAAAGTTCTTCAGGTAAATGGCAAAGGTGAGAGCATCCCTGGAGAGCCCAGCACACAGTCAAGCCACCAGGCTTCTCTGTCTGTGCTCTCTGCTCAGTGGTTGTTGATAACCTTCCTCGCCCCTGGGAGCTCCCTGTGGAGAGACTCAGGATTCTGCTGGTGTGCGCTGTCCAGCAGTGCTGAAGGGAGACAGGTGCCTGGCATGTGTAGGGTATAGAGAAAAGGCCCCACATCTCAGTTAACAGCTCCTTGGTTGGGAGACCCCTGCTCAGTTCTTAGGCTAATGATGTGAGCAGGAAAAGTGTTAAGACTGTTGGAGGTGGCACCAGATTCTCAGAGCAGGGAGAGCATGCTGGAGTGTACCAAACTGTCAGTCAGAACCCTCCGTAGCAGGTCCTATCGAAGCTCAAATGCCCCCTAGCCCAGAAGCCATCAGAGATGTCCTGGCTGAGACACAAGGAAATGGACCACTAAGCTGAGTAAGTAGTCATGTTCAAAGACAGCACTCCCTCATACCCTTACTCCCACCCTTATCCCCATTCCTCCCCACACCTTCACCAATGGCCACCAGGGGCAAACCGAGCAAATGTGTGTGACCTGGGGCAGAAACGTGTCCCCAGTTACTGAGTCCCTATTTAGCTGCAGTTTCTTATTTCTGTTCCCCTTCGGCATGAGCAGTTAGACACTGCACGCTGTCTGCTCCGGTACATGCTTAAGAAAAGTATCTATTTCCAGCCACACATCTAACCACCAGCAGCAGGGCTCTTGTGAACCATACCTAAGGTTGCCCCGACTCTGAAAAGGTTCGGCTGTACTTCCGATTGATCCCGGTTAGAGAACTCTATCGTGACAGGGGGACACTGCATTATTTCCGATAGCTTTCTCAAGTTCATTTAAGACAAATGGATCTTGTAGCAGATCGAGAGAAGCCACCACAGTCTTTGCACTCCCCCCACCTCGTGATTTTACTCAGCTTGAAAAGGGTAGGGCTTAGGTCCAGTCTACTGCCTCTCAGGTATGGTGGCCATCAGTTTGGAACATGAGCAGATTAACCAGGAAGGATCTACCTTACTGGAATTTTCAGGAACGAATAGGGTAAAAATTGAGAGATGTGATACATAGTTCAGGAAATACACTGAACTTCCGAAATGAGACAGTAGCAGACGCCACTCCTTAGCCAGAAGGAACTTGTATGCATTGAGTCCAGACACCTTCTTGGAATTCCACCCAGTAGAGAGGTGTGGTCACGGCTGGGAAACTATGGCGAGATCAACTCTACACCGGAATGAGTCACAACAGTGCTGCGTGTCACAAGATCGTATTTCACTATATTTTTTAAAAAGTGATTCTTACTTTGAGACAAGGTCTCACCATGTAACCCTGGCTGGCCTAGAACCTACTATGCAGACGTGGGTAGCCTCACACTTTTAGAGATGCTCTGGCCTCTCCCTCCACAGCACTGGGACTGAAGGTGTGAGCCGCCATGCCTGTCCTGTAGTTTAGCTTCTGTGATGATAAATTTTAACTATCAACTTGATTGGCGTGAGACTGTCAGGATCAGTAAACCACACTCCTGGGCATGTCTGTGGTGTTTCCAGAGAGGATTCAATAAGGAGAGGAGACCCTCAGCCCGAATGTGAGGGGCATGTCCCATAGACTAGGGGTCCAGATGGAATAAAATTAGAAAAGGGAGAGCTCCTGGCTCAGGCATGCACTCTGTTTTCTGGAGAACATGAGCTGTTCTGTACTGGACCACCATGTGGCTGGAGCCTCTGACCCCTGACCCTTAACCCACCATGGGCTCCCACCCCGATGAGCTGAAATCTCTGAACCAAAAGCCAAAGCAAATCCTTCCCCCTTTCCCCGGGCTTTAGTCACAGCAACAAGAAGGATAACAGAATTCAGTAGAAAACTTGGCTCAGGGTGGTGAACTGAGTTATCAAGGGTATTGCAAGGTGTCAGTAGAGAAACACGGAAGGAGCCCCAGATACATGGCCTTTTTTTCTGCCTGGGTTCCTCATAGGGCAGTCTGCTGGGTTTGCTCCTGGGCTTTGAAGTAATGATAATTTCAGCTCAGTAACCCCTACAGACTACAGTCTCCTTGGTTTTATGGAGACCTTCCATGCAGATGTGCCAAAGCCAGCTGATAGTGAAAGAGAGACATAAGAAGCCAATACCATGGTGTGTAGGACTTCAAACACAGCCGGTTTCTGGATTCTAGGCAAAAAGCGACTATATCCTCAGAGTCTTCAAGGGTTCTCTGATGCTATCACATGAGCCTCGTTCCAAAGCAGATCGGGATAGAGAAGAGATGGGGACCATAGTGACGACATCATCAAATTTCTCTTCTAACTTATGGGAAAGGCAGAAGCTGGGCCTACATAAACAGTTCCAGCCCAGTGAGATTACTCAAAGACGGCTCTTAGGAGCTCAAGTTTCCCCAGAAATTCTGGGTAGTTGAGAAAATTTCAGAGGACGCTCTTTCTTGTGGGTGCCTCAGAACCTTCCGTGGCAGATGAATACCACAAATACCCTGGGTCCTGAAGACCTCATGCTTCAGTCCTGGGAGAGCTGGAGGCAGACACTTCAGTGCAAACGGAACAATATCCAAGGATGCTGCTCTCTAGAAGTCTCCTCTGCTACCCTCCCAGATGTGCTCTGCAGCTGGGAAAACAGACCAATCCCACCTGGGATAAAGGTGGCAGGGTTAGCTGTTCAACTTAACGTGGGAAAAAGAAAGGATGCCTCTATTTATGCTATGCATCATAAATAATCTACTAGATACACTCTTAACGACCATCTACACTTTGATGATAAGTTCACATTTGATAATAATGGTCTTATTTATCAGTATTAAATTGCCCAGGCAAATAAATTGAGTCTTACTCATTATGCATGGTGGGAAAACAACTCACTTTGACCTGGGCATGATAGTACACAGCTGTAATTCCAGCATTTGGGAGGATGAGGCAGAAGGATTAGAGTTCAAGGTCATTCTAAATTTTATGGAGTTGGAGGTTAGCCTAGGAGGCACGGGACTGCCCTCCCAAGTTGGATAATTACCAGGGGTTATAGCACAGATTAATGGCATGAGAAAAGACTTCCTACAATTCAGTTTATCCAGCCATGGGCGGTGCTGCCTAGGTGTTGTCAATAAGGATGTGTGGGCCAAAAAAGGACACTGTTGGAGTCAGGGATCAAATGTATCACTGGGGCTGATGTCTCATAAGGACCGGAGACACTCATTTCCTTCACAAATGAAGTCATTTATGTGACTGTATGCCAGACTGTTTTCCATTCAACTCTCCAAAAGCAAATGTCTAAGTCCTTCTAGAATCTTCTTTTGCTTAACCCTAAAGCATACCATGTCCCCAGGACAACAGTGGGCCTCTTAGCAAATCCCAGGAATAAACCAGCAAAACAGATCTGCAGCAGTTACCCAGGGCAGGGTGGCGCTTCCTCCTTGCTGCTCTATTGAGCCAGCTGCAGCCAACAGGGGCGTCAGTATGCAGCACGGGGTGTCTTCAAGCACAGACAGCGTGGGAGGTTTAGCCGCTGCTTTGTAGGGGCGGACAAGGTAAGTGTGGGTTGGTGGGGCTTCCCGCAGACCTAGATTTCTTATGAAGCTGTTGTTTCCTATAAGATGACTCCCCTAAGATTGCACAGTTGTCTCTTTCTGAGAAATTCATTTGCAAAAAAAAAAAAAATCAAGCTACTCTTTCAGCTAAGCATGCTCAGGGCTGATGGATGGAAGCTGGTATTTGATCCAGTGACTGTGGTGTCCTGGCAGGAGACATTTCAAACATGCTCATGGGGGTGACGTACAGGGCCCCTACCTCCTATGGAGGGGGTTTGTAGAACCTTCATTAACACGTCACTAGTGCAAAGTGTCTTTACTATCTCTCTTGGTATAAAGAGGTGTGTCTTCGTTATGTCTGGGTAGGCTACAGGGGCGAGAATTGCCTTCCCCCAGAGCCCAGCATAGACAGGCAGCTTCAGCAGACTGGAAGCAGGCTGAATAGAAATGGTAGATTGAAATGCTGTTTGAAGAATGTTCCACTTATTCATAAAAGACTAATAGAGGCTGTGCTAGGTTGGAAGAATATTTCAGCTCTAAGGCAGGATAAGAGTTCAGGGTACACAAGAATGCTAGCAACTTCTGTGTCACTGCTAAGAAAGTTCTCACCAGCAGTAACGCTGTGCTCACAGAAAGAGGAAGAAGGAAGGGTGCTGGAAATGTTGAGAGAAGTCAGGCATAATGGAACACACGTGTAATTCTAGCACTAGATGGTGGGTGGAGGGATCACAAGTCTGAGGCCAATCCAGCCTAGGTAGCATGACCTCATCTCAACCAACCCCAAACAAAACACTGACCCCAATGAAAGACTGAGGAGGAGGACATTCCGTACCCCCTCACCTTCTCTATGCCCCTGTCTTCGGCTTCAGCTATTCCGTTAGCCACAGGCTGAAGTTATTGAATGGAAAATTCCAGAAATAAGCAATTCACAGGTTTTAGAGTACACAGCATTCTGAACAGAACAATACAATCTTACAACTTCCTACTCCATCCTACCTAGGATATAAGCTATCTCTTGGTCCAGCGTATCCATGTTCTATACACTACCTACCCATCAGTATCTTAGCTGCCATCTCAGTTATCAGACCATTATTCACCCATTCATTGACCCTTGTGTTACCTAATAATGGCTCTGAAGTAGACAGCAGTGATGTAGTGATGCCGCTATTTTACTACAGTATATTGTTATGATTGGTCAATTATTACAGTTAACCTTTCACTGTGCTTAATTTAGAAACTAAATAGCTCTGTGTGTGTGTGTGTGTGTGTGTGTGTGTGTGTGTGCGCGCGCGCAAGGAAAGCAACAATATAAATGTGTAGAGAGGAGTCTTGTAAAATGACTCTTAGGACAAAAGAGGGTCACTGTATCTGACCTGGGCCTTGATGACAAAAAGACGTGGCATTCCAGACAAGGCAGATACCACATGCAGAAGCTTAGAAGCTCCTAGAGGGGACCACAGAGCAACTGGTTTGTTGCTCAGAGCTGTAGAAGTGAGCAGCAGGTCACGTGCTACAGAACAGTTGGTGCCAACCAAGAAAGGCATCAGGTCTTTGCCCAAGAGTCTGCCATAGGTATTTTCTCAGGAGCCGGTGAGCACCTGCGACAGGAAGGTGGACAGGCACAGGTGGAAGATGACTGTAGGAGAGGACATCAGGGAAGGCCCTAATGCTACAGGGTGGGCAGGAAGAGAAGAGCGTCTGGTCAGGATGCACAGGAAGGTCATAGGTAGGCCACGGGGTAGATGGTGTCACTACTGTCCACTGATGCTACAGCACACAGGAGTGGGAAGGAGAAACAGGAGAGGGGACTGTGAGCCCAATGGTGAGTCATTCCATAGAGGTGAGGAAAGAGACTGGCCAGGTTGGAGTCCTGTGTGGGAACCTCACACTGTCTCCTACCTTCTCTCCTTTCATTCCAGGCTGGCCAGAGGCTCCATCAAGTCCAGGCTGTCCCTCAGGGCCCTGGGGAATATCAGTGACAATCAGCTCACAGAATCTCTGCTAAAAACCACACAAACCCCTAAAATACGAAGGAACAAAGGTTGGGGAACCTGAGGCCAGCAAGCACAGGGCTTGCTGCTTGTCCTCAAGACAAGCACCCTCTATTCTCTAGGTTACTCACTCAGAACTGTACCCGGGAGCTCTGTACTTGAAGGACATCGGGAGCAGACAGGAAAAGATCTCCAAGGCTTTCCCACACCACACCCTAATGGTGGTATACTGTGGTAGATTCCAAAGGCCTCCATGAGGCTGCATCCCCCTCCCCCAACACAGACACAGACACAGACACACACACACAGACACACACACACAGAGACACACAGACAGACACGACACACACACAGACACACAGACAGACACACACACAGGCAGATAGAAGACACACACACAGGCAGATAGACAGACACACACATAGACACACAGACACACACACAGACACACACACACAGACACACACACAGACACACACACAGACACACACACAGACATACACAGACAGATACACAGACACACAAACACAGACAGACACACAGAGACAGACACATAGACAGACACAGACAGACAGACAGACAGACAGACACACACACACACACACACACACACACACACAAATCCCCACATAAATCAGGAAACTGGTGCGTATAGAATGTTTCCTTGGAGTCTCAGGAATGATTCAGATGGGGAAGGAAGGTTTTGGTGTCCAGCCTTGGGTAGAGCTGGGTCTGTAATCTGTGTGAAAGGAAGTCGTATGATTGAAGAGTGAGGGAGGAGGCTTCAGTCGCTCACCTGGGGTCCTGGCTCACCAGGAGCTCCATCCTCTCCAGGAGACCCAGGAGTTCCCACGAAAACATCAGTTCCTGGTTTCCCTGGAATCCCAGGTGATCCCGGTGGGCCTGGGGGACCTGGAGGACCCTGAAAGGCAGTTTATTAGAAGCAATGAGAGAGGCTGAGTACCAAGCATGTGTTCTACCTTCTTTCCAATCTTTGAAACAAACCGATAAGGAAGGATTGGGGTTCCTTGCACAGGGAGAAACTGAGGCTCAAGAAGACAACCTGACTCAAGGACTCAAACTCACGCAGTTGAAAAAGCAGGGAGCTGGCATTTGAATGTATGGCTTTCCAAGCAGATCACACCATGCTTT
Organism: Rattus norvegicus; assembly: GCF_021556685.1. Classification (NCBI taxonomy): domain Eukaryota; kingdom Metazoa; phylum Chordata; class Mammalia; order Rodentia; family Muridae; genus Rattus; species Rattus norvegicus. Next base: position 66,832,578 of record NC_141538.1, on the reverse strand, counting down.
CTCCCAAATGGTATATACAATAAAGAGCCAATTATCTGGAGTCCCAGAGGAGCTCTGGCTAATTCAGCTTTCTAATTGTCTATAAGGTCAGCCAAACAGCCTGTGTTTGGCCTCATCCTGAAATGCTTACCAAAGGGGATTTGTTTCCTCAGCCTCCTGCTGGGCTGTCAGATCTCACCAGCCCAGAATGTTCTTGGTAGATCATTGGGCTTTCACACCACCCATTCATTGAGCCCGGGACCTTTCCAGCCCTGGGCATGAGTAACGGCCAGGGCCAGCTAAGTGGAGCTTCAAACTAGGGTAGCACAGGGCTCAGGGGAAAGGGCTGGAAAGAGGACTAGGCCCAAGGATGGGGCAAGAGCTGCCTCAAGAACCAGCCACAGCCACATTTCCCTGTGGGCAATTTAAAGAGGACTGGCAGAGCCCAGCCTTGGGCAGGCCAGATGTGCCACAGGCACCAAGACTGGACCAACATGGCAGACTTGGAACCAGGGAGAATTTTATACTGGAACCTGAGTGTGAACTGAGATCCAAACAGAAGAAACCAGGGTAAGTCTTTCATAAAGAAAAAGGACAGTGGGAGACATGGTTAGAGGTGAAGGCCAGGGAGCAAACCTGCTGTGAAGAAGAATGGAACTGATGCCGGGGAAGGAGGAGGGTGGTGAAGGGGGCTTGCAACACACATCCAGGCTCAAGCTTATTGAAAACGAGGTGAAAATATCAAACATGTATGAAGTAAAGGGGAGTGTATGGTGACCTCCACACACAAGAGCCAACAGTTCCCAAGGGGCCAACCTACAGTCACGGCTGCCTGACCCATGACCTTCCCTCCCAGGGCCCTAACACCAGCCTCCCCCAAACCCTTAGTACTCACTCTCAACAGATCTTCATTGCCCACAATGTCTCCAGAGCCTGAGCCCACGTCCACGCCCCAAACAGGGCCTGACCCCTCGGCCTCCACTCCTGCCTGAAGAAAGAAGAAATTCCCACATGCAGATCCGACCTCCAGTCTCCATAGACAGCTATGCCACCTCAAGCACTCATATTCTATAGCCTTAAAATGTCTATGGCCAACTTTTCTTCTGGCCTCCCCTCCCCTTTCCAGCTGAGTCCTGCCTCAGCCTCCCCAAGGTTCAGCCTGCCAGTGACCTGGACTCAGCTTCCTTTCAACCCCTTCTGTTGCCTCTCCAGGCTTAGTTCCTAGGTATCCTCCAGTGTGAAACCATCCTGCAGGTAAGGACTTGGGTATAAGTTTATTTGAGTGTCAAATATGTCTATGCCGAGCCCTCACCGAGAGGTTCAAGGAGGATCAGGATTGTAGGTTAGAGCTAGGAGCAGGACTCACTGTCCTGTGGCCATCAGAAGGGAGTTGTGATGGCTTGAATGAAAATGGCCTCCATAGGCTCCCATGTTCGAATACTTGGTCCCCAAATAGTGGAACCATTTGGGAAAGATCAGGAGGTGTGGCCTTGTTGGAGAAAGTGTGTCACTGGGTGTGGGCTTTGAGGTTTCAGAAGCCCACCCCAGGCCCAGTGTCAGTCTCTCTTGGCCTGAAATTTGGGGATCAGAAGTAATCTCTCATCTTCTCTCCAGAACCTGCTCGCATGCCTAGCTTCTGTGATGACGATAGACTAGCCCTCTGAGGCTGTAGGCAAGCCTCCAATCAAATGCCTCCTCTTATAAGTTGTGTTGGTCGTGGTGCTTCCTTACAGCAATAGACGAGTAACTAAGGCAGCGATAGTAGTACTACAGGTAAGGAAGTCGGCTGAAGGCTGTTGCTTTCATCTGATGGAGGAGGGAATACCTCACAGCTAAGTTCAGGGAACTTGGGAAGGCCTAGATGGGAAGCAGAGAGGGACCCATTGAGGACATTCATGGTTTGTTTCCAGGATGTCAAACCTAGAGATTGGAAGCCCTGAGAAAGAATCAGGTCTTGAGCCAGGGACTAATTAGGGTACCCTTCTTGCCCTGTCAGGGGTCCAGAAAACATAATGATGTAAGTGAAAAATGGAACTGAACTCTCCAGGGCTCCAGGACAGTGGAAGCCTGAGGTCTGACTGAAGGAGCCATGGAGTCTGGAGGTCCAGGGAGTCTCCCTGCTCCACAGCAGCGTCCTAAAGAGATGATCAGTGACGCATCTCTCGCTGCTCCCCTCCTCTCTGGAGAAACTGTTCACCTTTAATCTTTCAACTCAAACTGAAGAAAGGCATTTTCTTTTATAAGGATGGCCCAAGGCAGACCCTGTCACCCTGCCCCCTGCAGCCACCACTCCGCTGGTGGGTTTGTTCCTGCACCCCACTGTAAAAGAAGCAGCATGCAGGATAATCTGCACGCACATGCACACACATCGCACAAACCCGGGTGTTGCCTGAGGATTTCCTCAGCCCTTGTTTGGGCCCTGCCAGAGGCTTGGCATCTGGAACCAGCGAACTGCTCATTCCTCTGCCTTCCTTAGACCACAGGCTTCTCCAGGGAGCCCTTCCGGTCTCACAGCCTGCCATAACTGGTGTTCAGGAAATGTCTTTAGATGTCAGAAGTGTCCGTGTGAGGAGAAAGAGATGGGAAGGAAGGGAGGAGGGGCTGAGGGGAGGAGAAGGGTGAGCCTCTGAGAGCTCAGCTGTCCAAAAGCCTCCAGAGAAATGGCTGTTCTGACAAATAAGATGAATGAATGGTTCAGCCAAACAAAAGGACAGTGCAGAGGGCCATTGAACGCCCAGTGTGGGTGTTGGGAGGCTTCTTCTTAGGGCTCCCTGAATTGCCTGCCCTTTGAACCCTGCTGCCTCGGAAGTTCCCTGAAGTGGCAGAGATGGACCAAGGAGAACACCTCACCCCCAGGCCACTGGCTGCCCTGGAGATTGCTCTCTAAGGGAGATGAGAACAGAGGCCCAACAGAGATGGAGAGAGGCCAGAGCAGGAGTCCTGGGGAATCACAGTTGGGATCACAGGGATGTTGGAATAGCCTGCCCTAGCAGTTCTTCCAGAAGACAACCTCTGTGGTGATGGAGCTCCTGGCAGCTGAGCCACGGGTAACCCCCATCACCTCAGGTCTACTGAGGTCCTCCAGCTGCCCAGAGACCATCCGGGTCCAGTGTCTTCTTCTTAAACCACCTCTCAAGAGGAAAACTAGGGACGGGACATGTGACTCAGCAGGACGTTCCACAACAGACAGGGAAGCTGGGGCCCACCGAGCTCAAAGGACTCAGCCAATGGAAGGACTTCATTTCACACTTGGTGGGCTTTGCTGACTAACTTCTGGGTCCTGTCTGATCATGGCGGCTGGGCTGTAGACAGTACAAAAACTCAAATCACGACGTCCAAGGACCATGCTCTCACCCCTGTTCCCAGGAATTACGTGAGCATAGCCCTCTCTGCTCTTCATGGGATACGGAATTGCATGTAACTAATTTATGGAGCAGGTATGAAGTGCTAGGCAACGTTTTCCGCTCATGAACTCGTTGGCTCTCATGAATCATGCGGCAGGAACCAACCCCGCTGTCTGTGGTCCTTGAGCTTTGCGGCAGAACAGAACACGGAGATATAAAACGTTTGCAGGTGAGCAGAGTCAGGCTTGTCCTGTACCCACTGCACTGCATGGCCCCTGTGACTCAAAATGATTCTGAGACTATTACAGGGTAGGTGTCGCTTGACTGAGCTTAAGTTCTCCACACAGAAACTGGGGCATCAGTTTCTGTTCGTAGCACTCACCTGACACATGAGCTTGGCAGTCATCTGTCTGTACGACTTGCATGCCTGGATGCTGCGTATTGCTCTGTTGCTCATTCTCTTACCCTATCTCTTCCTTCTTGTCTCCGTCCTGTGTCCCCTTCTTCTCTTTCCCCTCCCCACACCCCTTCTCTCCCTCCCTGCTCCTCTTACGCACCTCCCCCTCATCCTCTTCTCAGAGGTTTACAAAAGACTCTGGGGTTAGAGAGATGTCTCAGCAATGAGACCGGTTGCTACAGGATCTCAGGGATTAGAGCTTGGATCCCGGCACTGGACAACAATCCGGGCATCCTTCACAGGCTCTTGACAGTAATGCTTTGTGTGTTTGCCCCGTTTGTTTTTGTTTTGCAAAGGGGTGGGGAGATAGCTTGTTGCTACAGCTTGCTGACTTCAAGTCTAGTTGAGAAGAGGAGGCAGGGGGCTCAGGTTGAGAGAGAAGCCTTACCTCAAAAGAACAGCTAACGAACGGCAGGGAACAGCTGGCACCCTGTTTTGGCTTCCACTCGTGTACCTATGGCTGCTGCCCCTCTCCAAATAAATAAATTAATTAAAATATTAATTTTAAAATCCTGTCATAAGGGCTAGGAATGTCACTCCGTGGTAGAAAGCTGGCCTAGCGTGTACAGGGATTTATGTTCAACCCATGGCACTACAGAGACTAGACCAACACCAGTGGGAGAAAAATCTACTGTAAAAACTTAAAAAGTTCCCCAGGAAAAAACAACATCCAAAGAACCCAGCCACACTGCCACGGTCCCACCACTCAGAAGCAACACTGCTAACACTGAAGGAGGGCGTTTCCTCCTAGAGTATGTATTTCCAAACAACCCAGACCACACAGCACACTAAAATTTATAACCATCTTCTTTCACTTAGCGTGGCACCCTAGCGTTTTCTCCAACGTTGAGGACAAATGAGAATAATTTTAATGTCCCCATGATTTGAATAGACTTTAATTTGATTAGTCTCCCTTGGCTAGCTAATTAAACCAGTCCCAAGTTTCCTCTATTACAGACAGATATTAAGCTTAATGTCCTAGTAAACAAACCCTTTGTTACATAGCAGTCTATCTCCATTGCGAAGGATGCTTGAGACCAAATTCCTGGTTGCAGTTGCGTGGTGGCTAATTTCTGGTTGTTAATATGCAGTTTTATCATCATTAATATATGTGGACAGAGTTTCCCAGAAGCACTAAGCCCCACCCACTCACCCCCTACCCTCAACCCGCCAGTATGGCTGGCCCCGACAGCCTGACTTCTCAGAACAGAGAACTCAAGGATACAAGGATGATTGGCCCAGTCCTCCCGACCCACAAAAAAAATCAATGGCAAACCAAAAAAAGAAGGCAGGGGACAGAGATGAAAAGACCCCTGAGAGATGAATCTGTTAGGTCCAAAGGAGACTCCAATTCCCCAGACTCCAAAAGGCAGCCCAAATATCCAGAAATGGGCTCTACCTAGATAGGAGAATTTCTGGTGGTTAGATAAAAGCCAGCATCCCTCAGGGACTTGTGAAGCTGGCTCCCCTCTAACAAAAGGAATCATTTCCCTTGCCTTGGACCAAAGGCACCTACAGCTACCTGTGGTACCTGTTAGCATATCAAAGTGCATACATACTGGTCTCTAGGCTCACTCAGTATCACAGTCTCTCTCTCTTTCTCTCTCTCTCTTTCTCCTCTGGACTCTTCCTCTGGCTATGCTCTCTCTCACATACATACATACATACATACATACATACATACATACATACATACATACATATGTATGCACACACACATACATATATATCCTCCCTTAACTATAGGAAATCATGTCCTCAGTTTACAGAGTATCAACACATATAATATGTACACTGAGGAGGACTCAGAGTCCAACTAACTGACAAGGGACATTGAAAAGTCAACCTAAGTATTAGAGAACACGAAGAGGCTACTGCTAATTTTGTTAGATGGATGATACTGTGATTATAATAAAATCAAACTAACCAAACAACTCTAAGGTCCCAAATCAATCGATTGGTGAGGGCAACTCTAACCACTGAGAAAGGAAGCCGAATGGGAACCAACTAGTCACCGGGAGATGCTCTCTGGCAAGAGCCATTCAGGATTCTCAGAGGCCTCTCCTGACCTCTGCAGTCCCTAAGCAGAGGCTACCAGAGCACTTCAGCTGAGGGATCACATGGCTGGACCTTGAGTGGTGGCTTTCAGAGTGTCACTCCAACTGACACACCATGGCGGGTCACCAGCAGGAGGTTCTTCTTTTAACCATCTTCCCCTGAAGAGCAGCTCACCCAGGATTCACACAAGCCTGACTGAGTTGCCCACTTCTCTGAGTCAGTGACAATCTCTAAGCAGCCCACCTTATGTGTACGCAAGGATGGCTCTAAACATCTTCTGAACTGACTTCAGACCAGAAGCCAGCCTATAGTACCAATGGATGGCTCAAAGTCAAGAGTAGCAGCCCACAGCCTCAGACCCCCAGCTTGGAGCCCCCCAACACCCACCCACTCCCCACCCCCCACTCCCCCCTCAGGTCCACACACCATTCATGCTCCATGCCTCTATAGACCCTGCTCAGCGCTATATTCAGTGTTTATGCCCCAAGGAATTGCTAATCTCAATGCAATTCCAAAGGCAATTAGAGACTTAATCAAGGACCCTCTGTCTTTATGATTTACCTTTTCCTACCCAAACTATAGTCTGCTCTGGCTTGTTGGGCCAAAGTCCTCAAATACTGTCTTTACAAACCAAGATATGAACTGACCCTGAAAAGGTTGGGGTGGCCTTTCTCCACACTGAAAGATCTGCTAACTGAGTCGAAACCCCAGGACACTTACCAGGGTGACCTGCCTCTCTGGAGTCACTGTGGGTTTGGAGAGCGGGGGCCCTATGGGGAGGGTGCTACCAGATCCCTCCTCGTCAGATTCCTCTGTAGAAGTCACCAGGTCTTCTCCATCTGTGGGTGCCTGTAAAAGACATCAACAGGAGGGGTTATTGTGACCCCACCCCACGAGGCTGCATGATTGGGGCTGTCAATTCAGTGGTGGCTGTCCAGTGTCAACATACTTTACCTACCAACATCCTCACACTTGGCTCAGTCACAGAAGTGACTCCTTGAAACCCTTCCCACTTTTGGGACATTGGTCTCTAGGAAAACTCATAGTCAAAACTAGGGTGTAGCAGACAGGGACAAAAGCCAGCAACCTGGTCCCTTTTTATCACTATCTTCCCTGTCCAGGTAGAGTTTCCCAAGATCTCACAACAGCGTTGATGTGTGTGTCTCTGCAGAGGACCTTAATGGCTCCTAGCATAGAATGCTGACCTTTCTGTCCCATGAATCAGAGAAGATACTCTCTGGGACTTACAGCAGTAAACACTTGCTCAGGGGCCACTGTGGTGGTGAGAGCAGCCTGAATGTCTGTAGGGGTCCCGCTGGCTTGCTCAAGGACCACTGTGGGTGTGAAGGCATCCAGGCTGTCGATGGCAGTCCCGCTGGCTTCCTCTTCCTCAAAGGCATTGAGGGGCACTTTGGACACAACTGTGGTTGACCATTCTTCACCGAGTGAACCCTGGAATAGAGCAGGCGTGAGATGATACCACAGGATCCCCATCCCCATGCACGTGCTACAGAAAGGGAACCACTGGGGCAATCAGACCTCAGTGGGTCCCCTGCCTCTTTCCTGTACTCACTGAGGAAGTACCTCAGTGTACAGGTCTCTGGGGCTCAGAATTAGAGTACACCTTTCTGGGCATCCTCAGTCCACCTCTGGCATCCACCCACCCAGCTCTCCACCTCTGCTCAGTGTATATCTTAGGCTAAGTTTGCCTACTTCTGGTCCTAGGGAGCACATCTCCTCTGCAGGCAGCCCTCCTATTTCCTAACACCTCTGCTAGCCAGGCTCCAGCTTCTATTAAGCTGACACTCAGTAGAGCTCTGGTCCCTGGTTTTCTCCTGCTGTGACACATACTATGTCTTTAAAGAAGAAAACGGATGAGTGGGACAGGAAGGAACTTTGAACTCCTTTGTGTAACAGTCAGGTGGCCTGGAGAATTCTGTCACTAGCCTGTGTGGATACAAGAGTAGAGCGGAAGGCTGCCTGCCTGGGTGCATTACAGACAGGAGAGCGAGCCTGTGGAGGAGCTTGGAGGTGGGTTGTTGACCTTGGTAGGCCCGCTGCCTTCATGGATTCACTCTGCAAATTAGTCCAGAACCTACCACTTGAGAGAGGCAAAGCAGTTCTGGGAAGTGGGATCGGCTGAGCTCCATCCCCACCGAGCTCCTGATCTGCTAGGGAGCCAGGGCTGCATTACACATGGAGCCTTTTACCAATTCGATTATATAGAGGTCTTCCAAGGATAAGGCCAGTGCCTTCCTGGGGAAGTGCTGTTAGGCTGACTCTGAAGGACAAGTGAAGGAAGGGGCGGGGAGTCTCTGTAGACAGGGAGTGTAGAAGACTGCAGCACAAAAAGACACTAAGGGGAGCTTGAAGCAGAAGGCCCTGGCTCAGGTCTGGAGCACAGAAGCCCCAAGGTGCAGCCAAAAGGGCCATGCACCAGACCCTGCTTGGTGTCTCAGAGGAGCTGGGTCAGTAGGTCAAGGTCAGAAGAGCCAAAAAGAAGAGGAGCAACACCCAGCCAGGTTCTGTGAGGGACTACTCGGGCAGGGTCCACACCACTGAATTACAGATTTATATAGAAAAACCAACAGGACTCCATTCTCATGTGACGGAAGGAAGAGGGGAGATAATTTCACATTAAGCAGCTGCGATGGGACTACCCCATTCACACGAGGTGGGAACCCAGGAGTGACCATGACAGGGAGGTTTGAATCTGACGGGTAGAGAGCTTCTATGGAGATGGTCACAGGGACAGATTGGTCCACTGTCCAGCTGGGATGTGTGTGTCCAGCCTTGTCTACACTGCAGGCACCCTGTTAGGCATGCCTGTCTATACCCTGCCAACCCACAGCAACACCGTCACGTCTTTCCCTCACATGTAGGGCATATGCCTGGCCCCTGATCTCTGCTGGTGGGGACAAAAGACTCTGTGCACAGGCCTAGGACTCCTCTCTACTCTTCTAACCACACGGGTTACTGGTCCTCTTCCCTCAGGCCCTGCTAGAACTCAGGGGTTGAGCCATATACTTAGAAGTCCTGGCAAATCCCACCTCTGAACTAGCATTGGTCAGAGAGGTGTCCCCCCACACCCTGGTTTGTTGTGTGTTAAGACACACGCTGCTAGAAGGCTATTCCAGCTCTTCTCACTCCTTACCAGAGTGGTCTCTTCTCTTGGCTTCAGGGTTGGCCCTCCAGTGGGCAAAGTGCCAGCCTCTGTGTCCACATCAGTGCTGGTAGGCACCTCACCATCCCCTGATGCTGTTGTTAGATTTTCTAGATCCTAAATGGAAAGACATCCCTAAGGTCCAGGCTGGTGGACCACCACTTTGATCCATGTCTGTGGCTTTAAGGGACAGATAGCCAAGGCCCCTCTTGTACCTGTCTCCTGTCCCACCCTCACCTTCAAAGCACAGACACATCTAAGACCCGCCCTGAGTCTCTAACCTCACTACCTGCAACTGCCAACCACCAGTCGCCTGATGGCTTCCTACCTCCTGCTCCTCTAGCTCAGTGCCTCCGCGTTTAAAATTGCCCTCTTCCATGTCACTCGGAATCATGCTCACAAAATCAATGGGTGCTTCTCAGCCCCTCACTCACTGGAACTTTTGAAAAGATCGGATATGTTCATGGCCACCCATGCTCACCTGGACCTGGATTCAGCCTAGACCCATCCCCATGTACCCAGGCCAGCCTCCTCCGTCCTTTCTCTACTTAAGTCAAGGCAGTCTTTCTAGAATTCTAAGATTTCTTCACCCTCTCCTGAATGCCAATGGTTGCAACTTCACTACATGCTATTCGGCTACCCAGCAGAAGCCAACATGTGCTGGGTCTCTCCAGCCCCATCTTCTCAGCTTTAGGTGACATCAGGGCTCCCCCCTGCAGACTCCAAAGGCACCCCGTATTACTTCAGGTCCTGTGTGTGGCCTCTAGACCTTTGCTCCTCTGGCCCCCACCTCTAACATCTACCTATCCCATCTGCTTGGATAGTCTCCTCAGACTCTCAGGCTCACCTTCTAGCTCTCTCACCTGCAAGATGGGATATGGACGCCCTTTCTTCACTCACAAGTTGTTTTGGGAGTCCTGTGTCCCTTGGCCACTGTGACTTGGGAACTCAGCCTACCTATCCTATTGGCCATCAGCCCTGGCTAGCAGGACCAGTGTCTGGTGTGGCACGACACTCTACAAACCCCTCCCAGTGAGTGAATGCCCTGTAGCCCGTTGCTGCTACTCTGTGTTGGGTAGGCAGGAGGCTAGTGCCTGCTTCTACCAGGGACGAGCCCTAGCAGGGGAAGTACGTTTAAGCTACTCACCAGCATGTCTACTTCCCTGAAGCTCTGGGTAAACATGGCCAGGGTGGGGCTCCCAGTGGGCATACTGCCATTCTCTACTTCCAGGGCAGTGGTGACAGGCACCCTGGTCTCCCCAGTTGCTGTTGCTGATAACCCCTGAAAACAAGGACATGGTGAGAGACCTTGCTGTTGGTCCCTTAGCTCTGACCTACAAGTGTATGGCTGGAAAGTACTGAGTGCCTGGGTCTTCTTCCTACGCACACCCTGCCATCTGACATCCCTATAGCATCCTGACCTTAGGCACCTCCACCCTCGTGACTTCACAGTCTCAGACCAGTCCTAGACTTGCAAAATCTCCGAGACGCTGATGCCCCACATTTCATGCCAACATCTGTTTATGCACCCAGTGACCACAGGTCATTGATTCCTGAGTCAGCTGGCTCCAGCTCTGGACATTCTGTTTAGACACACAGATTTCCTGTGACCATTGCTGTACACCCATCCAGACACAAGGGTAATGGCATCGCACTTGTGATCCTTCAGCCATGCGCAGGCAGAACTCTGTCCCCAGTCCACTCCAGCCCTAACATGCCTTTCCCTCTTTCTCTGTAATTTCATTTCCTCGGGGCAATGAAAATATGTCTATACGCTCTCAGAACAAATAGGGAAATGGAACAGCTGTGGCTGCCAGCGTCATAAAAAGGGACACATTTGCCAGGAACAACGGTGCACACCTTTAACCCCAGCACCCAGGAGACAAAGGCAGGCAGATTTGTGTGAGCTTGAAGCTAGCCTGGTCTATAGAGTGGTCTACGTAGGAATGGCATGTTATTGTTGTTTTCTAGGGTTTTCATGTGTGTGGTGAAGTAGGTCCGAGTGCACATGCGTGTATGGTCATGTTCATACACATATGAGCCTGTGGTGACCAGAGGTTAATACTGGGAGTCTTCACCCATGGGTCCCCACCGCATTTTTGAGACAGGGTCTCTTGCTAAATCTGGAGCTTATGAGAGGCTGAATGACTAACACGCTTCTAGGACCCTCTTGTCTGTCTCCCTGCCATTCATACTGGGGTAACAGACATTTATCGCTAACCCCAGCCTTTCTGTGGGTGTGCTGGGGATTCACACTCAGGCCTTCACACTTGTCCCCAAACTCTGGAGTTGAGAAGATGGCACCATGCCTCTGTCAGATCAAGCTATTTCTCAAACTGGCTTTGTAGCTATGAAAGACTTTTGCTAAGGAGAGTGTGGGCACGCCTGCGGTTAACCCTGTTCTGTCCTGAGGGGACTGGGGCCTTCATAAGGATCCCATGCAAGGTGGCCACCGTCGAGAGCATGCTGCATTTGTATGTATCACCAATCATGGGAGAAGACAACCTGGGTTCTTTCCCCTCACCCTTGCTGGTGTGCCCCTGGAGCTTGACTACTATGCCTTTTCTATATGTTAGTCCTGATAACATTCAACTAAAACCGCTTCATGCTTCAGTCACCGTCAAACATGAAATAAGCAAATACATCCTCGTTAGGTTATCAAATCAAATTTACCACCCACTTACCTGACCATCAGTGACGTTCAGCAAGGCCCCATCCCCTGAACCACCATCAGTACTGGGGTTCCCATCCACAGGACGGACCTCCAGGGTATCATTCAGGATTTCACCAGACCCTACAGGAAGCAGAAATGGTGATGTGAATAACTGTGCAGTCTTGGAAGAGAGCGCGGCAACTCTGTACAAGGTAACTTGGGAAGATGTCCATGATTCTACAGTTCTACAGCCTAGAGAACAGGGCAAGGCCCTAGGGCCTGGTGGCTTCCGTCATGGGTTGCTGTCTGGAATCCTGCTTTGCCATGCCCCAGAATGTGAGTTGGGGCAAATATCTAACTGTGCCTCAAGTTCCTTCACCTGTGAGTGGAGATCATGCCTCCTACCTTGGAGGGTGAAACTATTCTAATGACTATGCATTATTCACCTAGCTGATATGAGGTGAGTGCTGTGAACAGCTCCCGACACCAGCAAGCCACTCACAAATACTCATGAGCATTGGAGGCATGTGGAAGAGGAAAAAGGGCTACGTACGAGTTACACATTTCCCATCCTTCCGTGTGGTTATTCTCTTACATATGTGCGTTATGTAGTGATTATTACTTAGCACACATATTATTTATGTAGGTGTCCATACATCACGTGTATTTACAGCTAAATCCAGTGCTGAATAATTACTTGCGTCTTCCCGATTACAGGGGTGGAAAGAAAAGAGATTATCATCATTTTGTCACCAGCGGCGCCGCTGTCCCTACAACTCTACGATGACTGAATTGTTACCACATACACATCTGCGGAGAGAGCTTCAAAAGACAAATGGATTCCTAATGCAAAGAAGAGATTACAGTAAGATGAATGGCTGTTTGCCAAGCTGTCTCTTCTCTAGGAACTGTGCCACCAACCTCTTGCTGGGCCAGAATTCCACACTCTCAGCTTCCTTGGTAACACCCCAGGGCAGGTATCTTACTCTAATCACAGCTTTAAAATAATAATTATTATTAATGTTAATTACTAGTATTAGTAGTAGTAGTGTTAAGGACTGAACATTGAATCTCCTGCAAGCTAAGGAGTACTATGTATGTCTGCCCCTCCCCTTTCTCTTTATATTTTTAAGAAAGGGTCTTACTAAGTTGCCTAGGCTGGTGTTGAACTTATGATCCTGTGGGCGTCTCCTAATTGGCAATGATTGCAGGCCTGTGCTACCAGGTCTGTCTCATTATGCTTCCCCTTCTGCAGAGGAGTCCAGTCACAGTGAAAGTAGTGATTGGGAGCGGTTTGTAAGCCAGGCAGGTAGTCTCCAGACCAGACTTCCTTTTACATGTAGCATTTACATATGCCCTAATGTTTCCAGCAGTCTATGTCATGTCCTGTCCCCACTCCCCTGACACCCTGTCCCCCTACCTCTCAGAATTCTAGGAATGTTATGTCTGGCATTGGCCGGTGTCTGGGTCCTCCCTGCTCTGACCACTAGGGGGTGCTATGCAAGAAGTTACTGGCCCCCAGAGTCACCCTGGATGGAGCTGGGACAGACACTGTCAGAAAGCATGGCTCAAATATCAGACAGCTTTCCCCATGGACACTTGGGCTACAGGCTCCTTTCTCATCACCATCTGGACTACGTCCTCACCAAGAAAAGGAGCACTTGGGCTAGCTCTGGGAAAGCACTTGGGCTAGCTCTGGGTCTCCCCCTTGGTTGTTTGTCAACTGGATAGGGAGCAAAGCTGTCCCTGGGTACAGGTAAGAGGCCTTGGCCTTCCTCAGGTGGCCTCCATTTGGATCTCACCTTTTTAGACTGGAAAAGCCACCCTGCCTATTTCCTGACTCAGAGGTCCCAACTCACTCAACAGTATCCACAACTGATGATGTTTTTGTGTTTCCAGGACCATAGAAACCGCAGGGCATCCTACCCTCCCGTTCACCAGGAAGCAAGGATGGTTACGACTCCCCAAAGAGGACGAAGGGGGGTTGCAGTCTCAGCCATGTCCCCAGGCCCACAGCAAATAACAGCCACGCAGGGCTTCCTTCGAAGTTGGCTGGGACTCCTTCTGCTCTCCCGGCTTCCTACTGCCACCTCTTCAAGACTCCTGAGTCTCACTGTAACGTTATTAAATTATTTATAGTTTTCCTGTCTAGTCCTCTCTGTGTCTTGCCCACAGATTCCCCAAGTTCAGTTGTTAAAATAACTCATTAGCCAACGGCAGAAGCAAAGACAGCGAGGATCACTACTACTGCGAAAGATGTTTTGAGACACAGAAGTTAAACAGAGAGAATCAAAACCACATGCAGTCCTACCCCACACGGGATGTTGTACCAAATGGGTAATGTATCTCTCACACACGTGAATAACATGTGTTCATAGTGTTGGCCGCAGTGGTTTTGAAATCTGCACGTCCCAAACCCATTAGACCATCCCCATCCCCTGGATGAAGGACACTGTGCTTTCTCCACCCATCCTTCGACAGGCAGTTTCAGCCATCTTGTCCCTGCCTCTCAGAGCCCTGGCCTCGGCTGCAGCTAGGGCTACAAATGACTGCTCACCTAGAAAGGGTATTCTCAGGCCATGGGGGCACGCTATCCTGCTGCTTAGGGGGAAGCATAGATGTCCCCTGGGCTTTTGCTTGTGCACCTTAGTGTGTGTGTGGCGGGTGGATAGAGGAGCAGCAGGTGGGGGTCATTCACCCGCTGGATGACCATGCCTGTTTCTGGTCATCCGTTAGCTGAACAGATCCTCTGAGACCCAGAAAGTTGAGCGGCAGAAGTCAGAACAAGTGGAGATTCTGAGATGGGGCAGTGAGCTTGTGAACACACTGGCCTTTTCTAAGGGTTGCCTTTTTCCACTGGTAAAATTGCAGCTAGCTATATTGACTGGGTGGCATGGTGGAGCTGGAGAAGTATGTACACACTTGGCACCCGAGAGGCACACAGTAGGCACACAGTAGGTACTCAATTAGCTGCAGTGTTTCTTTTAAGTTTTCCTATAGGGAAACCATAGGGAAGCCTGGAAGTTACAAGCTCAGACATTGGAGGGCAAGTGCCAGCTCTGTGATAACAGGCCACACACGCAGTCTTGGATGGGTTACCTGATTTCTCTGTGACTCAGTTTCCCTGTCCTGTCTTTAAGGGGTTGAACTGTCAATCTTCCCTCGAAAGGGGAAGAGATGATGACATGAGCTCTGTGTGTTGCATACATGTCGATCACTCGCTGACAGCCCGCCCCTCTCATGCGTGAGTCAAGACTCGCCTTGCTCAGGGCTGCTGTGTCCAATGATGCTCAGGTCAGTTCCTGGGGTTCCTTCTGGAACCGGTTCCCCAGAAAGCTCTGTGTCCTCAGTAGGAGAGGATGAAGTAGGGGGCATGCTTATGGGATCAACGTGTGCTTCTTTAGGCTGAAGAGAAAAGAACGAAATTTACTTTAGAAAAGAATCATTTATGTAAAAAAGGGTTTACTTACCAGTGAAGCAGGAAGATGATTTATCCTCGGAATTCTGAACAATCCTGAATGCCTACCCTGGCTGCGTCTCTGGGTAGCATTGCCTCCAGGTTGGAAAGAAGTATGTGCTGGGTGTCATTCCAAGCCACTCACCGCCCGGGAGACATTGTTGATCTCAGACTAAGGCCTCAAAGCTCAGAGACCACACTTCTGGGATGTGCGGGTATCAGGCTAGCTCAGGGCAGACGCTGGGTTCAGGGATGTGTGCACAGTTATCTCAGTGAGTCAGGCTGCACTGCACTGGTATAAATCCAGCCCCAGAGCAGCATGGTGGGCAAGGCTCTAACAGTGAAGGATGTGTCCACTTCCTTCCAGGGGAGCTCCTGCATCTACACAAAGCCAGCGGAGCCCTTAACCAGTCTCACTAACTAGGGGGAGACGAAACCCAACGGCTGGAAATAAGGCAATTCAGAAATCCAGGCAGGAAACTCAGTGCTGGCGCTCAGTGTCTGAACATCGACCCTAGGTGCTGGGGACAGTTTGTGAGACCCAAGGTGGTTAGCTTTCAGCCTCTTCATTTTTCTGAGTTCTGGCGGGTTGCCGGGGAGGATGGAAAATTGAATGGAAGGATCTAATGTTGTACTTAGCGCGTGGAAAGGAAACCCATCCCTGCTGTGTTAAGACACTAGGGTTTCAGGCTCATTTGCTGCCGCAGCACTCTTTGGGCGTCCTAACAAGACCAGGCACAGCTCTTGATGGTAGACTCCACTGGGTAAATGTTTAGCCCATCATAGCAGGGAGGACTGTTAGGAGGAGCCCTGGGACTTCCGCGTTCACAGTTCAGTCCTTACTGTCAGACTTGGGTGGAATGTCTGCTTTCTATTTAGTTGGCTGACCTACTTTGGACAAATCACACAGCCTCACCAAGCCTCAGTTTTCTCCTCTGTATAATGGGGGGGGGCAATAAAACATGTTCCACAGAAGATGAAAAGAAGGCTCCAAGGTTTTCCAAGGACCCAGGTTCAATTCCCAGCATAACTGGCTCTTACTCCAGGGGAGTTGATGCCCTCTTCTGGCCTCTGTGGGCACTGCACATATGTGATACACAAATATATATGTAGGCAAAACACCCATACACATAAAATAAAAATAAATCTAAAAAGGGGGACAAGGTCAGTGCCAAGGGTGGGAGTAGCCGGAAGAGTGTGGGATGCTGAGGCCCAGCCCAGGAGCCTTGAGCCAGGCACTGAAAAAGTCCAAATAGCAGGAGCCAGATAGGGGTGCTGAAAGAGTGGGAACCCCCAGGAAAAGTAGTAAAGCCCAGCTAGGAATGGCCCACCCAGGGGTGTGTATCTTCTTCTCCTGTGAGGGCTCCAGGAGGAGTCTCTTTGCCCTGGGTCCCTAATGGACCAGGGATGCTTGCCCAACTGTAACCTCCAGGGATACCAATGGCTGGAAGCAAGGGTACATTGTGAGACATGTGGGCCTCAGGACAGATATTTGGAGTAGGCAAGACTGAGGCAAGCAGGAGGACAAGCCTGAAGGAGGATGAGCTGTTACTCAAGGAGATCTCAGTAAGAGTCACTGACCAGCCTTTCAGCCAAAGTCTAACCAAATCTTAGGCAGGCAGCCATGGCTACCTGGACCCTGCTTTGGGGAAAGGTGAGATTCCAGGATCTCACCCTGTGGAGAAAGTGAGGCACCTCATCACACAGCTCCTGGCTGCAGAAGTAATACAGACGAAGAACCAAGTGTGGGCTCTGGCGGTGTAGGCAGGTCTAGTCTGAAGACTTTAGTGTCTTTTCAAATTATTATGGAGGTGTGTTGGTGTGCCTTGCTTTGGTTTTGCCCACCCTCACAGTCACAGTCTGGTGTGCTCATTCACAGATAGGTTTCTGTGTGCCCAATTGTGGGCCGAGCCCTGGGACACATTATGTTACCGTAGCTCCTGCCAGAGCCCAGAGAGGCACAGCCCAGCCCCACCTGCTGTGTCACGGAGCATACAGGATAGCAGAAGCAAGAGCCAAGCTGGAGAGCAGGGCATGGCAGCGGGTAGCCTCACAGGAGAGGATTTGGCCTGGATCCTGAGGTGGATAGGAATTTGCCAGAAGGAAGGAAGCGCGGGTGGAGGTGGGGGTTCCAGGCAAACAGAATTGCACAGAGCTGTCGGGATTGGAAGTCCCAGATGGTATGTCTGGGAAGCCAAGAGCCCTTAGGTGTGGTTGGAAGAGGTCCTGGCTGTGTCTGGGAATCACCCTCAGAGCTCCCTGCCAATGTAGATTCTTGTTCTTTGCTCAGAAACACTGAACACCCCAGGGAAGCAGACCAGGAGCCGCTCTGTTAAAGACCTCTGTCCATCCCATGCACATTTGCATACAGGTGACTCACATGTATAGTCAGAGCTGAAAGACAGAAGTTAATTCTAACTCAGCAGAAGGTAAGCACCTGAGGAGAGGCTGGCTCGGCAGGAGAGACAGGCACGGGGCAGCAGAGGTGCTGACCCTAAATGGGAGGTAGGGGGAGACCTGGACAGGCTGTCTCTGGTTCTGTCTGCCAGTCAGGGTCCAAGTCCTGGAGGGTAGCAAGCTACAAAGGCTGAAAATGAGGAAGTGAGATTCTGCCCAAGAGAGAAGACAGACAGAGAAAGGAGGAACTGTCTGAGACCGAGAGGGAAATCCCCTGCACCAAAACGAGCCATGATGCCCTTCAAGGTGGAGGGATGGCGACCACTCTGGATCTGTGGCCCAAGATGTGACTCTGTCACCTCCAGGCTATGTGGCCTCAACCACAACATGGCTGCTCCATGCCCTCTCCTGTAGAATAGGGGCCCTCTCTGAAATGACACTGATCTCAAAGCAGCACCTGCTCGACGGTGAGAGACTAAGTGAAGGAACATCTGTAGGAGGACAGAAGAACCATGAGGATGGCTTCTGCTGTGTGGGCATTGGGAACCAGCAGCTTTGGGACCAACAGGGTGGACCTAGGGGAATTCTCTTAAGCAGAGGACAGCCATAGGGTGTTTGCACACCTGGACACCAGGAAGCCAGTGTGGAGGGGATTCCAAAAGGAACAGGGAACCCACTGTGTGCTGCATTGAGTCTGGCCCTGAGCTTTCTGGCTTCTTGAAATCCTCACCAGCTAGTCTGCAGTGACCACCATAAACCTTCACCCATCACTGCTGTGGACCAAGGTCTACTTGAGTGTTTGGACCATGTGGCTTGTCCACCTCTCAGACCAATCCACAGAGCAGGCAAGTTCTGCACTAATGGGAGAAGCTGTCTTGGAAACATTAGGTCTCCTGCTGAAGGCCAGTAGCCAGGAGCAACAGGGCTAAGACCTACTCCGGGTAGTGCAATGCTTCTCCCAAGTCCCTAAAAACCGGAGAAGGAAAAGAGTGGGCCGCTCCTGAAGCCCCCAAGTGCACCATGCCACCAGCCACTTCCCTTCCATCATTTCTCAAGGTCCTCAGGGACTGATGTCATACCCTCTCCAGGCCAAGGTCTCCCTCCCATCCCCCATACATATAGTCCCTGTATCTGAAGTGCTGATGTCATGGTGGAGCCACCTTCCATGCAGGGTGTAAGGAAGAAGTGGCATTGTATCCACAGAAACGTGAACTCTCTTCCTCTTCTGCTTCACCCTCTATGCAGTGCTTGGACTCCTGGAACTTTGGCCTTCCCTATTTCAGCCAAGATTGGCCAAGGTCTTGGTAGTGCACGGTCACAATCCCACCCAGACCATAAACCCACGGGTAGATATCAAGAGGCATGTGCTCTAGCCTAGCAGATTCCCTCTCTGGCATAGATCTCTGCCTGAGTCCTTCTAGCATTAGCAATATGGTTCTTTTTTTTTAAAGATTTATTTACTTTATTTATATGTTAGTACACTGTAGTTCTCTTCAGACACTTCAGAAGAGAGCATCCCATTACAGATGGTTGTGAGCCACCATGTGGTTGCTGGGATTTGAACTCAGGACCTCTGGAAGAGCAGTCAGTGCTCTTAACCGCTGAGCCATCTCTCCAGCCCAGCAATATGGTTCTTATCTGCCACACCCACATCCCTGCTGCCTGAGGTCTATAGCATACAGTTCCTGCCTTATTTCTGTCTCCTTGCTTCTATTAGGAGCCTTCACAGAGTGCTGAGCCCATCCTGGGAGCTTCCTTTGCTTGCAGCTCAGATTCTCCTTGCTATTATCGTCACTCACTGAAGAGAAGTTCAGTGGGTCTGAGTAAATTCTCCAAAGTCACACAACACATCTGCCATTGCATGCCTTTCATAGCCATACATGCAGGCGGCCCTGAGCTATGGGCAGCTTGCTTGGGTGTGGGTATGAGGTAGCAAAGGGCCCTCTTGACTCCCCCAGAGGATCTGGTACTTAACCTCACAGAACTGACAACAGCCTGAGACAGGTAACCCACTCACAGGGGTAGCATCCATGCTCACCGGGGCTTGTGTGTAAGTGACGGCTTCCATGATTTCAGCAACTTCATCCATCTCCTGAAACCCACTGGCTTCTCCAGATGCCTGCGAGGAGATACATCAGGACACACACAAGGCAGGAGGTCAGGCTACCCAGGATTGTGGTACTTGAGAAGGTCAGAGGCTGACAATCAAACTCCTGTGGAGGAACTGTGTGTGTATGTGTATACATTTGCATGTATGTGTATATGAATATATATAGACATGTACATGTGTATATGAGTATGCACATATGTATATGTGTATGTGTGTCTGTTTGGCTGCATCTGTGGTATGCATGCTTGTATGTGCACATACACACATATGTATGTGAAACACGCATATATATGTTTGTGTGGTATGCATGCATACATGAATGTACATATGAATATATGTATTGTGGTGTTTGTGCCTCGTGTGTGTGTGTGTGTGTGTGTGTGTGTGCATGCATGTATGCAAACATGGTATCAGAGACAGGGTGGGAAAGTCAGCGTGCATGGTTGGTTAATCTATTTCTATCCATATTGCTATGCTACAATCTGTTACTTCACCTTCCAACCATGTGCAGGCTCCCTTTCCTCCTGGTTTGTGCAAGGTGCTCCCTGGAGCCCACTCAGGGAGCACTCATCCAAGGTGGCTTCCTACTGTTGCCTAACATCAGAGCTAGCCCCCCTGGGTCAGCCCAGGAGCCTGTGCTGTGGCTCTGCAATGGATTCCATGTTCTGAGACCTCTGGGATATTTATACTTCAGCTAGAATGCAGAGCAGAGACAAATATTTGACAACTTGCTCATTCCGTCTCCCAGCTCTCTTGAATGGCACTGGCTCAGGAGTCCAGAAATTCAAACAGCCCCAAGTGCTACCTCTGGTGTACGGAATTTTTTTTTAATGCTAAACTAATGAAACCGACTTCCAATGTGTTCAGAAGTTGACATCACTTAAAGAGCAACAGTCACAGAAAACACCACTCGGCCTGCATCTGGCTTTGGCACGATGCTCCGTCTGCCTGGAAGAACCTTCAGACAGTGCCTCTCCCTCACTGGCTTCCAGCTCCCCCTCCTGCCCCTCTGCTCCCTGACCTGCTGAGCTGGGCCTGAGGCTCTCTCTCTCACTGAGTTGTGTCTCCAAGTATGTGTCAGAGGTTGGAGGAGGGGGCAGCTCCTGAAGTACATACGCTTACCCCAGCCTACACCAGGCTGTCACTACCAGCAAATCCTGGAGAGAAGGAAGGAGCCATCTTTCCTCCCCAGCCCCCACCCCACCCCCCAACTTAGGAATGGATTCACTTGCCAAGCATAAAATGAACCTAAATTTAGGTTCATTTTTATAGGACTTTACACCCAGAATATCTTAGCATTTTAGCTCTGATTTTAGAATCCTGACACCCTTCTTGGCAGGAAGTCTGGAAACCAGGCCATTGACTGCCCCAGCCACAGGAACACCTTATAAGACACAGCCCCCACTCCAAGGCGATGGCTGAAGCGATTTAAAAAGGGAAAGAAAGCCAGAAGCCCAAAATAGGACTTGGGGCAGTGCTGGCCATGATGAGAGGCTTTTAGACTGCATGACGCTGAGGGAGAATTGGATGGGCACCCAGCCTTCCCCCGGCTGACTGGGGGATGGAGGTACGGAGCCCTGGGTGAGATCGGGGTGGGATACAGGGGCTTACCGAGGACTCTTGTGCTTCACACAGCTCCTCAGGGGTCCTGGGGTCTGAATAGATGATGAGCTGTTGTATGGAGCCCTGAGAAAGAAGAGAAATCGGAGTCACCGGTTACATGTGTACACGGTAATGGCCAAGGAAGACGGGACTGTCTCAGTGAGGGGGGACACTGCAAAGAACCAGCATGGGAATGTGCTGTCTATGAAGGTGCCAGGAATTCTGGGCACCCTCCACTCTGGCTCTCCATTCAGGGACTCTCCTTGTTTGCTTCCAAAGAATATGGACCGATCCCCTTTGCATATGTTCAGAACATGGACAGCCATGACAGCCTCCGGACATCTCCAGGGCCCCTGCAGGTCAGCAGCAGGCCTTGAAACCTGCCCCCAAAGCTCAAAACTTCCTTGCTAGACACTCTTGTGATGTGGTGAGCTGCCAGCAGGATCCCCACCCTACTCCTCAGATCTGGAGCTCAGTCTTCAAAGGACACCAACGCCAGTGTGTACACACGTGTAGCATGTACACACAACATCCTCTGTACACACAACCTCAGCTTCCCTGCTGTGCTACAGATAAATTCAATCTCTGCCCTCTAGTGGTGCCTTTTTTCTCTTCTTTTGGTTGGTTGGTTAAGGGGTGTTGGGAGTCTTCTTTTCTTTTCTTTCTTTCTTTTTAATTTTAATTTTTAATTTATTTTTATTTTATGTGAGTGCACTGTAACTGTCTTCAGACACACCAGAAGAAGGCATCAGATCCCATTACAGATGGTTGTGAGCCACCATGTTGTTGTTGGGATTTGAACTCAGGACCTCTGGAAGAGCAGTCAGTGCTCTTAACCGCTGAACCATCTCTCCAGCCCCTAATTTTTAATTTTTAATTTTTATTTTTGGAGACATGTTCTCAGTTTGTAGTTCTGGCTGTCCTGAAACTCACGAGGTGGACCATGGTGGCCCTGAACTCACAGAGATCTGCCTGACTCCGGATTGCTGAAATTCATGCACCACCACACTGGGTTTTGAGATGGAATCTCATTCTGTAGGCTAACAGAACTCACTCTGTATGTAGCTCAGGGTGGCATAGAACTCATGACGCACGGCAACCTGAGTACTGAGATTACAGGTAGGAGTCAGAACTCTGGCCTGTCCTAGTGTGTCTAGGCCCTCTGATAAGTTATTTTCTCTAGAATGTGCTGATTCTAGTAGTGAAGTCGGACCTCTGTTTGTTTTAGGACATACTGTTTAAAAGAAGACAAGAAGTGAGTCCTCATTCAATTGTTCACATTCATCCAGCCTTACAGAAAGAACTTAAACACAATACCATTTACATTCGGACATTAAATCACTTGAGACTAGCAGGCTTGGATTCTAGTGAACAAAGTGGTTCTGACTATTTTCCCAGACAGGCCTGTAATTTACTATGTATCCCAGGCTGCCCTTGAGTTCATGTTCCTCCTGCTTCAGTCTCCTGAGTGCTGAGAGTACAGGATGGACCAAAGAGCCCAACCTCAGGATAGTGGCTTTTATGCCCGCATTCAGTCAGTACAACAGACTCCCTCGTTTACTGCTGCCTAAAGCCTGCAGCCCCAGTTTATCGCAGAGTACTAGGATCACTGGCTTCCGGGCCCAGAGTCCTTCCCACGTGACTTACATGCCTTTTGAGAGCATAAGAATAAAATAATAATAATCATTGCTCCTCCTTAGTGTGTGGGAGTTCATGTATGAACTTCTGTGGCCTGTGGGGAGTGGACTGAAACTCACCGTAAATCTCTCCAGGCCGGTGGCTCCTGCGTTGCCCACAAAGATCCCGGCACTGGGCTCAAAAGTCAACGGCCGGGAAGATCGCTGGAAAAGGACTTGGCTGTGTTCCTCACAGTCCATGAAAAGGACCGCTTCCTCGCCCTGGACGGTCACAGCAAAGCGATTCCACCTGTTAGTCATTACGGGCACCGAGAAAGCAGCAGCCTCCTGGGACACGTGGGAGCCGGGTTCCGTGTAGTAGAGGATAACCCGCTGGCGGCCGTCCTCTACACGGGAAAGCCGCAGGCCCAGGTAGATGACTTTCTGGAAAGCATCAGTAACAGCGAAAAGCACGCCCCCTTGGGCACTACTGGGCTTCACTGCCACACCGATGGCGAAATCCCTGAAGAAGGTCGATGGGATGAGGGTCCTGGCTGGGCGGCCGACATTGGCCCCAGGCCCGAAGCTGTAAGCCGGGAAACCACCATAGCCGGTGACAAAGGACACAGATGAGGGTAATGGGACACCAATGAGCTCTGTGAGGTCCAGGTGGTCCTGAGAGGCTGACCCTGCAAGGGAGGGAGAGAGGCCATGATTCCACTATGCTCGAACAAGGAGGTGGGGGCCACAAGCAGAACTGGATTCCACGGGGATCCACTGAAAGGGGACTTTCTGCATGACAGTTTCTCAAACTTCTGAAACAAGCCCCAGTATTGAAGTGTGGTGTACAGTGTGCACAAAAACACACGAATATAACTGGAAACACCGTTTCAGAAAGCACCTCGTGGTGACTTGAGCGCTGGGTCTTCCACTGTTTTCTCCTTCCGGCTAATTGTTTCTTTTCTCTTGTAAAAATTAAAACCGTGCCCGCAAGGCTCACCAATAGATTGGATTGCCCACTAATGGACAGTGATCTACAGTTTGGAAAAACACAAACTGTTTCTAGAATATACAGTGCCACATTAACTTGGAGATTTCTTTCATTATTAAGAAAGTTGAACCTGGCTGTACTGCTCTGTTTTAAATGAGGCTTCTGTTTACATGCGTCAGAGCATAGGGGTAAAGCAGCACAGAGGAGGCTGTTCTCTGGAGTCCAGCACTACTGAGTTTTGCTTACTAGTGGTAAATACTCATCACCATCATCACCATCACCACCACCATCATCACCACCACCACCATCATCACCACCACCACCATCATCACCACCATCACCACCATCACCACCACCATCACCACCACCACCATCATCAGGGGTGGTGACAGCAGCAACATCACCAGCATCCGCATCCCACCTTTCTCTCTGTACCAGGCAACTCTCTCAGCTCTGCTCACTTCATCCTCACTCGAGCCCCACAAGGTTAGGTACTGTTATTTCTGCTTACTCTGGAGAAAAATCAAGACTGCCACAAGCTAACAAATTTGCAAGAAAGAGTCACATGCGAAATTCAAGGCTAGAGCCCCTGACCTAAGTTTGTGCTATTCACCAGCAGGCTTGGTGGGGTCGATAGACCTGCAGGGAGGTGGCCTGAGAAGGACCCCAGGTCCAACCACTGCCCATGGGCAAAAGCTACAGGCTGCTCCAGTGACTGACACACAGTCCTGAGCTGCTGCAGAAGTGACAGCAATGGGGGGTGAGAGAGGAATACAGGTCTCGGGTGGAATGAACTCACCCAGTGCCACTGAGGCAGAGGACAGGGCTTCAGAGCCATTAAAATGGAGCAGTGGCGGACAGTAGGGCAGATCTCCTAGTGGCCCCTGCTATAGCCATCAGCCAGAGGCCCCTAGTCCATGGCTAAGATTCTCTCTCTATCCCACAAGGAAGCCAAAGGACGACCCAAATGGATGGTTAAGACCATCTTTCCTAGTTAGCTTCAGCCATCAACTTGAAGGAGGCCTCGGATGAAGAGTTCTCTATGACTGAGCTGTGGGAGCCTCTTGTTGAAATTGATGTAGAGGGCAGAATGCACTGGGGGGGGGGGGGTCAGTTCAACGCAGGGCGCCCTGGACTATAAAAGAAAGAAGGCAAACGAGGTTAGGGAGCATTTAGCAGTGCTCCTCTCTGGTTTCTGCTTCAAGCTCCTGCCTTGAGTTCCTGTCCCAACTTCCTTCAGTGACAAATAGCGTTTTGGAAGTGTTAAGGTGGAAGAACCCTTTTCCTCCTCAAGTTGCTTTAGGTCACAACAGAAGAGTAAAGTAGAATACCAAAGCCCTCAGTCAGAAACACTTGAGACACAGCAGCCCTTTCTGTTACATCTACACAATGGTCGATACTCCCTGTGCTGGGCCAGGGCCACCTCTGTCCTTGAGCTCCTAGTCCAGAACACTCGCTGCCATTTGCCATCTGCTGTATTCCTTTGTCCTTGCGTCAGCCCTGGAAATCAACTGCTACTAACCCATTTCATGGATGAAGAACTGAGGCTCAGGACATGAAACCCTGGCCTGAGGACAGGCAGTCAGTGATGGGGAAGATCTGTGAACCACAGTTAGCCTGACTTCCAGTTGACGTGATATCAGAAAGTTCGATGAGAAGAGGGGTTTCCACAATGGTTCTGGGTGAAACTCAGCCGAAGGCAGATCCTGAGCACCAACAGGACCCTGAGGTAAAGGTCGCAGCCACAGGGTTAGCAGTTAGCACATGTGTGCCTGACATGTGTGCGCCCCTGTGTGTGTCTGTATGTACATGTGTATATATGTCTGTGTTTATGTGTGTGTGTGTGGCTGGTATGTACATGTATCTGTGTGTATGTGTCTGTGTATGTCTGTGTGTGTGCATGTGTATGTGTGGTGTGTGTCTGTGAGTGTATATATGTCTGTGTGTGTGTGTGTGTGTGTGTGTGTGTGGTGTGTGGTGTGTGTATATGTGGTGTGAGTGTGTGTGTGCCTGTGTGTGGTGTGTGTTAGTGTGTGCATGTATATGAGTGTGTGTGTGTGTGTGTGTGGTATGTCCATGTCTCTGTGTATATGTGTGTGTGCATGTGCATGTGTGTGTGAGTGTGTGTGTAAGCCAAATATGTGCTTTGGTTCTATAGAAAGTATAAGGAGTAATGTGGAGACTCATCGAAATGTCAAAATGGCAAATGCTATGCATATTCACTCACAGTGGGAGACACACATGAGCTGGGGAGGTGGCTCAGTCAGCAGTGGTTACTATGGAAATCCGAGGACCCGAACCTGGATCCCCAGCCTCCATTTAAAAACACGGCTGTGTCCCCGGTGCTAGGTAGGCAGAGACAAGAGAATGCCCAAAGCTTGCTGCCAACTCGCCAGTCTAGACAGACTGAATCTGTGAGTTCCAGATTCAGTGAGAGACTGAGGAAGTCGCTCAACCTGACTTCTGACTTCCAAGTGAAACTCTCCCCCTGCTCCACACGCAGATACACAGACACACAGACACACAGACACATAGACACACAAATACATATGCATACATACACACACACACATAGACACATACACATAGACATACACACATACACACACAGATACACACACATCTACTGCACACATGTCCATGTGTTCATATACACAAGTAAATGTTTAAAAGAAAACCACGAGTCACCACACAGGATTATTGAGGTGATTAAATGGCACAGTGTGGGATGCTGGCGCAGGGCTTGTGAGCAGTAAATGGGGTGACCCTTCACCCCTGCCTTCCCCATCACTGTTATTGGACTTTCAGTCTTGGAGGGGATATAAGCTCCACCTGAGTGTGTTAACTCCTGCCATTCTGGCGTGGGACCACTAGCGAAAAGTAGGCATTGAACACCTGAGTGGTGTGCCTTCCCCTTGAAACATGCTGCTCTAAATGCACACTGGACATCAAAGACCCGATTTGGAAAAACAAATCCAGTGTAACATAGATAATTAATTTTCATATTGGTCATGATTTCAAATGATCATTTGGAAGCTTGAGGGTTAAATGTTATTTCATCTCAATTATTTTTAGCTGAGCCTGGTGTATATTTCCAGTTACACAGGAGACTGAAGCAAGCAAGATATAAGTCTGATGTCTGCTGTGGTTACATCATGAGTTCAAACCCATCCTGGGTAATTTAATAAGACCCTGTTTCAAAAGCAAACAGAAGGAAGGATTGGGTGGCTGTGCCTGTGGTGCACACCTTTAGTCCCAGCACTCGGAAGGCAGAGGGAGGCGGATCTCTGAGTTTGAGGCCAGCCTGGTCTACAGAGTGAGTTCCAGGATAGCCAGGGCTACACAGAGAAACCCTGCCTCAGAAAGCAGAAGAGAGAAGGAGAGGGAGAAGAGCGGAGAAAGGGTTAAAATTCCCTGGTTCAGCACTTGTCTAACGCACAAGGCCCTCAGGATCCACTCTCTGTCCCAGTCCCGGTATGGAAAAAATAGAATGAAAGGAGAGCGGGCAGAAGCCGCCCGTGACCAGCACCCCTCTTCAGAAAAGAGCCACCCACCGGCTCTGCTGACCCTCTCCAGGCCACTTCCTCAGCCCAGGCCCCAGGGGACACCAGTGTCACCATTCCTGTCCATTTGTCTTCATTTACTATGTAAGCCTTGCCTGTAACAGAGTGCAGAGCTACCAAGGATGCCCCCAACCCTCACACAAACACTGGCACGCTGCCTTCGGCCGTCCCTCGAGTCCTTCCCCACTCTCCCCACAATGTCGTCACTTTTGGATTAGTCCTCGCTGAAGCTGTGGTCCTGCTCTTACCACAGTAGCATGGGGTGGATGAGAAGCAGTGAGCAGCTTCTCTGGCAATGGAGAGGAAGGTTTATGTGACTTCCAGACCAATTTGCTACAGGCTCCGCTATCCTTACCTCCTCTGCTTACGGGTACAGGCCATCCCACTGCACAGATGACAGGCGTCATCTACGGTGGGTGACGTGGGTCTGCTCGCTTACAATCTCACTGGCTGCTGCTAAAGTGCTCTTTGAAGATTCTGTGCCGCCGACCACCCACGGGTGGCCTAGCATTCCCCGTGTTGAGGAGAGGCAGAGAGACTCACTTGAGAGAGGTCCATGACACTCTTCAATTGCAGTGGTATGTATAATCTTTTGAAATCTTTATTTTTATTATTCTTCTAATTACGTGTATGTGTGGTGGGCGTGGGTGTGTGAGTGCAGGTCAGAGGTGTCAGATGCCCTGGAGCTGGGGTTACAGGTTGAGTGCACTGCCTCGAATTCAGGTCTTCTGGAAAAGTACACGTGGCCTTCTCAACCACTGAGCCATCCCTCCAGATCCCATATATTTAATTTTAATATTGGTTCCAAGGACGTGTTCACTGTACTGTTGTTGTTGTTGTTGTTGTTGTTGTTGTTGTTGTTGTTGTTGTTGTTGTTGTTGTTGTAAAGGGTTTCACTAGGTAGACCTGGCTGGCCTGGTGATCCACTGTAGACCAGGGTGGCCCCAAAGTCACTGGGGAGATCTGCCTGCCTCTGCTCCCCAGTGCCAGGATTAATAGTGTGTGCCACTGTGTTGTGATGACAATTGTTCTTCAGAACATACTTCGTTGGAGGCACTTCGCAACTTTTATGAAAACGACCACCCTCTTCAACTAAAGAGAAAATCGGATCACATAGAGTCCTTGCTTAGAAATCTTCTATGGCCATTCTGTGGTCCCCAGGGTCAGGCTGCCAACCAGAGACTTGAGAGACCTTTATTGTCTGGGCCCGGCCATGCTCCCCTACTCTCCTAAGATAATCTACAGTGGCCCCTAGAGTGCTCCTCTGCTGACACAGACCTACCTCTACCCCAAATGCCTCCCCTATGTTACTCACTCCATCCACCCAATTACCTTTCAGAATAACTCCTGCTGCTCCTCCTGCTCCTTCTCCTCCTCTTCCTCCTCCCCCTGCACCTCCTTCTGGTCCTCCTAATCCTCCTGGTCCTCCTCCAATTCCTCCTGCTCCCCCTGTTCCTCCTGCTTCTCCTCCTCCTCCTCATCCTCCTGTTCCTCCTCCTCCTCCTGTTCTTCCTTTTTCACCTGCTCCTCCTGTTCCTCCTGCTCCTCCCACTCCTCCTGCTCCTCCTGCTCCTCCCACTCCTCCTGCTCCTCCTCCTGTGCCTCCTGCTCCTCCTCCTGTGCCTCCTGCTCCTCCCACTCCTCCTGCTCCTCCTCCTCCTCCTGTGCTTCCTGCTCCTCCTCCTGCTCCTCCTCCTGTTCCTGCTCCTCCTCCTGTTCCTGCTCCTCCTCCTGTTCCTGCTCCTCCTCCTGCTCCTCCTCCTGCTCCTCCTCCTACTCCTCCTCCTGCTCCTCCTCCTGCTCCTCCTCCTGTGCCTCCTGTTCCTCCTGCTCCTCCTCCTACTCCTCCTCCTGTGCCTCCTGTTCCTCCTGCTCCTCCTCCTGTTCCTGCTCCTCCTGCTCCTCCTCCTGTGCCTCCTGCTCCTCCTGCTCCTCCTCCTGTTCCTGCTCCTCCTGCTCCTCCTCCTGTTCCTGCTCCTCCTCCTGCTCCTCCTCCTGCTCCTCCTCCTGCTCCTCCTCCTGCTCCTCCTCCTGTGCCTCCTGTGCCTCCTGTTCCTCCTGCTCCTCCTCCTGTGCCTCCTGTTCCTCCTGCTCCTCCTCCTGTGCCTCCTGTTCCTCCTGCTCCTCCTCCTGCTCCTCCTCCTGTGCCTCCTGTTCCTCCTGCTCCTCCTCCTGCTCTTCCTCCTGTGCCTCCTGGGCCTCCTGTTCCTCCTGCTCCTTCTCCTGCTCCTCCTCCTGCTCCTCCTCCTGTGCCTCCTGTGCCTCCTGCTCCTCCTGCTCCTCCTCCTGTTCCTGCTCCTCCTGCTCCTCATCCTGTTCCTCCTCCTCCTGCTCCTCCTCAAGACTCAGTCCAGGCCTCCCTCCCCTGTAGCCATTTCCCCCTCACTGCCCATAAGCTCTTCTTGATGGAACTGCATGACTCCTGCATGCACACTGGGGTCACTATCTCAGCCCCTTCCCCATGTCATCATTGGCTGCTTGTTTGTACCCCCAGTGAATGATGGGGACAAGGATTTCACCATTCATGGTTCCCAGGACCCAGGCCAGTGAGGAGGAGTGCAAAAAATGAACAAATAAATGAGCCAGTAGAAGGACAGAAGGGCGATGGATGGAAGGGAGGGCGGAAACTCCTAACCTCCTCATTTTAAAGAACACAAAGCCAGGGTTAATAGAGGGAAAGGGTCCCATGGTCACGAACCCAGACTTAATCCTCAACTGAAAGCTCTCCTCTCCAGTTTGCAGCCAGCTTTCAAACAGACAGACATCATTCAAAGTAATTTTAGTTTGAGGCTTAAACCCCACAAGGTGTAGGTTAAAAGAACAATAAATCTGGTTAAATGTAACTAGACAAAGAAAAGGCTCACAATAGTGATTTCATAATTTAAGGACATAAATCTGGTTAAATTCGACTACAAAGAAATAAAAATCTGAGGGCCAAAACAT
Source organism: Rattus norvegicus (assembly GCF_021556685.1). Lineage (NCBI taxonomy): Eukaryota > Metazoa > Chordata > Mammalia > Rodentia > Muridae > Rattus > Rattus norvegicus. The sequence goes on along the minus strand of NC_141538.1, from coordinate 66,802,245 downwards.
ATTTTTTTTAAATCATCATAATATTAATCCTCGAGATGTCAGCTTAAAAACCAAGAGCCGACAGGAAGAGCAGAATCATGATGTCACAGACACCGAGCCCGCTCCTTTAACATGCAAAGCAGATGGGTAAGGCGCAAGTCAGCAGGAAGATGGGTGAAGACCAGGAAGATCTATCTACAGCAGAGACAACAAAGCGGCTCCGATCTGAGGATATGGGAAATGTCTGACCTCATAAAGAAGGAAGTGCAGAGCTGCAAGACAAACCCATCCTCCTCGTCAGATTGGCAGCGATCAGAACGTTGGCTAATCAAAAATGCTGGCAAGGGGCTGAGGCAGCACGAGGCCTCTCCTGCTCTGCTGGTGAAATCCATGGGATGCAATCCGACACCTTTCAAAAGTACCGATGCACATGCATTCTTTGACCCCGTATAAATGATAAAATACATTCACACAAGGGAATTCAACGTGTCCTCCCAAAGGATATGAGCCCTTAGGTGATGATTTGAGCAACAACCAGAATTCAGCCGGTAAAAAGAGTTAAGGCGCAGGATGATTATCAGCAGGAAGTGCCTGGGTTAACACAGCAAAGACATTAGCACGCAAAGGGTTTTGAAGCCCATAGTTATGTTCTATATACACTGCTGACCAGCAATGAGCTACATGTGTAAGGTAGCCCAAGACAGGGTGCTGTCTAGGGGCTTCAAAGCTCTTAGTTCAAGTATACACATCAGGTTCCTACATGTATTATCAATGCATATATTAGAATATATTAGGATCTCTCCAGAAGGAGGCTCAAGAAACCGGGGCTAGAAATTGTGTCCAGGGAAGGGAGACAAGAGGATATGCCTCTTCACTGGATACCTTTATATTACACCATTCGCCTGGTGTGGAAAATAAAGGTATTCTTAACTCCTTGAATCTGTTTTTAGAAATTTAATGCCAGGTGCTGCACATATACCTTTAATCTTGGCATTTAGGAGGCAGAGGCAGGGGAATTTCTATGCGTTTTGAGGGCAGTCTGTCTACATCATGAGTTCCAGGATAGGCAGGATTACATAGAGAGACCCTGTCTTAGAGAGAGAAGGGGTGGGGGGAGAAGGAAACTTAACTACATGCTTTTTCATTGGGATGTAGCCATCTTTGTAAGAAAGAAACAGGGGAGAAGGGAGAAGAGCTCACTCAGGTTTCCTCCCTCCCTACCACAGCTCTAGATAAAAGACCAAGCCCAAAGTTCTTTGTTTCATCCACCCATCCCCTCTCTCTTCTACTAGGAGGAGGGGAAGCTTTCTGGTGGGATGTTACTGCATCTGCAGAAGTTGTGATGCCGTTAGGATAACTGGACTGGCTCATATCCAGTGCTCTAGAGTTCGGGGATCACATGAGGGCACTTCTAGACTCCTTATGGCCATCTCACAAATTCCTACATCCAGGTATCTGTTTGAAAATGTTTTCATAATTCTATCAAATGGAACTGATGGAGAGGAGGAAGAGACATAGTCATGAGGCCTAGCAGCAGAATCTGGGGCGACCCAGACTCCAAATCACAAGTCCCCAAGATGCCAGCTACCTAGCCTTTCCAGGCACCATGGTGGGCCAGCAGTCGAAGGGGAGATGAAGAGGAAGCAGGCTGCAGTGGGAGACGCCTTTAACTTTGGTCAGAGCTGGGATCCCCTCCAGCCTCTACCCTCTACCAAACGTGCAGCCTTTGCGTAGATGACCAGGTTGACACTGGGCCGTCCTGCCTACTTCCTTTAGGGAGATCCTATGGGGGTATGACAAGTAATCCAAGTTGTCAGCAAAGCTCGAAAGGCATAAAGTTAGCAAAAGCTGCAGGCTGCAGAATCTCTCCAGCCACCCTCTCCGCTCACAGCCTCATCCTAAGGTCTCAGACCCGCAAGAGAAGACAAGTGTGCAGGCGCTGGGCCACAGGCCCTGTTTCCATTGACTCCGCCTCAGAAAGAGAGCCACAGAGTCTGCTGCAAGCCCTGGTCCTCAGCCCTGCTCTCAGCAGCCCCGCCTTCCTCCACACGCATGGTCCCATGGCGTGGTATGGCGGGGAACGACCCCTGGCCTGGAGTGACCCATGCTCAGGGCTGGGCCTGTGCCTGCTGGCTCATTTATCCCTGGCTTCCAGCGGAAAGGCCACCTGCTTGGGCAGCCACGAGGGGCGGGAAGGAGGAGCCTGGGAGCCAAGAGAAACAGGCTCAGCAATTTGGTCCATGACTTGTCCTGGGATGGCTTTGTGCTGGGGGCAAGGGAGAGAAAAAGGTCACAGCTGCTGGGAAGATATCTCTCCATCTTGGAGGGACAGGCCTGGAAGTCTGGGAACACTGCTGGTGGGGGCTGCTAATAGGACTCTCTGGACTGGGGTCATTGAAGTAGCTCATACTTCTCCACAGATCTTAACATTTATCACAGGGCAGCTTCATGTGTTGAGCAAAACTGTGTATCTAGAACATTCAGCATACACTTCTCTTACTATTATAATTACCTTGTTATTTTTCCATATAGTTCTTACACTCGCGGTCAAACTGGCATGAACGGGTCCCATCCGTGCGTGCGTGTGTGTGTGTGTGTGTGTGTGTGTGTGTGTGTGTCTCTCTCTGTCTCTCTCTCTCTGTGTCTCTCTCTGTGTCTCTCTCTCTCTCTCTCTCTCTCTCTCTGTGTGTGTGTGTGTGTGTGTGTCTCTGTCTCTCTCTCTCTGTGTCTCTCTCTGTCTCTCTCTCTCTCTCTCTCTCTCTCTGTGTGTGTGTGTGTGTGTGTGTGTGTGTGTGTGTGTGTGTACACATTTGAATGGATGAATATGCAGATGCTGGAGTCGACCTGTCATTCCTCAGAAACTATTGAAGCTGGGTTTCCCACTGGCCTGGGGCTTGCTGAATTGGCTAAGATGGGGTTGCTGGCTAAACCCACATCCAGGCTCTGAGTCTGAAGTCCTAATGAACGTCAGTGCAGCCAGCCTCCAGCCTCACACCCTACAACCACCTGCATGCTCATCCATCATGTAGGCATGCAAACTCCTTCCGTCTCCCAGGGAGCCTCTTTGGAAGTCACACAGCCTCAGAGCAAACAACGAGACAGCAGGCAGGAGAGGTGGGGCTCAAGTTCATGTCCCAGCTGTGCTCATGAGCTAACAGCTTCCTGGCTCTGAGCTCAGTTCCCCTGTCCGCACCGGATTGAACAAGATGAGCCTGTCTGTGTATCGTCGCTGCCCTCAAACACCTCGTGCCGCTGCCTCTAACTTCAGTCTTGCTCCTTTATTCTTTGATGCACAGGACTTGTTTCATGGAGGGAGTGTCGTTCAGATAAAGTCTGTGCCCCACCCCCCATGCTGTGTCTCAAGTGGTGTTGAAGATGTGGAGGGAGCTGAGCCCAGACCCTCCGACATTAAGACGCACACCGTCTAGGAACAGTTAGCAGTTACCTATTCGTTCACACCTCTTTCCAGCTCCAATGCTTCCAATGGCTCCCTGGTTCCTTCAACATTGAGTCGAAATTCCATTCCCGGCACATATGGGGTTTGGGATAGAGCCTAGTGTACGTGAGCCTCTGGATTTATCCTCAGTGGAGTGTGGGGGACACAGAAATTATCCTCTTCTCCCCTCTTCCCTTCCCTCCTCCTTCTCTTCTTTCTTCTTTTCTCATTCTGTTTGCTAAATTACTACTGTTTTTTAAAGGTTTTTTTTATGTGTATTAGAGAGTTTCGCCTGCATTTATATCCGTGTACCATGTGCATACAATTTCTGTGGAGGTCAGAAGAGAACGTCCCATCCGCTGGAACTGGAATGAAAAGTGTCTGTGAGGCACTGTGTGGCTGCTGGGAGGTGAACCCAGGTGCTCTGCCAGAGTAGTAGGTGCTCTTAAGCACGGAGCCATCTCTCTGGCACCGTAATATTTTCTTTTGTGTCTTCTCACCAGCATTTCTAGGCTGGGTCAGTCGCACCCCAACACAAGGAATTCCACTTCTATCGTATGAACAGAGCCCCAGGCATCCCTCCCGTGCACTCACAGGGTTTGGCAGAGCTGGTAGTCTGCAACGTGGCCAGGGGAAAGGAGGACAGACAGAAACGAACTGGGCCTCCTGCCCTTGGAAACTTCAGTGTAGACTCCCCAGTGATTTCAGGGTGGCCCCTCCCCAGGGCATAGGGAGAAGTCATCAGAGGGCTTTAGAAAACTCTAGAGGAAAATCTGAGCAGTCCCCACAGGGTACCACTTTCTTCCCAAGGGTCCGGATGCCAGTTTCCATGGAAACCAGGAAAGACTCCTAACAGTGAAGAAACAAACCGGACTAGTAGGTTCAACATTTGGAGGAGGTAAGAAACAAGTCCCATCACTTCGCCTCCTCTCTGCCACAGACCCCTGGACACCTGTACCTCTTTTTGCCCTTCAGCCTGTATCCCTTTCTGTGCCTTGGGCTGGATCAACCTTTCCATCCGTGGGGACCTGTCTGGGCTTTGGAGCCTGGTGTCCCTAGGGAGCCGTATCTATCTGGCTTTGCAAAGCTCTATCCCACAGATGACCATCTGGGACCTGAGCCCAGGGCTCTTGCTTGTCAGCATTTAAGGCCTCAAGAGACTTAGTTGCTTTCCTCTGGCACCAGGTCAAGGCTGGGCGGTGGAGAAATCCCAAGAGCCTTGTGTAGCACAGCCAGGAACGCTCCACCACTGGGCACAGCAGCGGCCCCTAGTGGCCTCTCACAGACCTGTGTCTTCTTAGAACTCCAGCCCAGGGTCCTAGGAATACTGAGTGCACTTGACTTGAGGAACCAAAGGGAACCCAGATCCCAACCACAGAGATTTGAAAACAGTCCAGGAGCAGAGGTGTGACATCATGCCGTGCTCTGTGACCAGGATGAGCCTAGAACCCACAGGCATAGCTCCCATCCTGTTTTCCAATGTGGATTGCCTGGGGAGGCAAAGATGTTTGGCTGTCCTTCCCACCCATGCAGGAAGCTGACAGAGCACTTGGCTGGTCTTCATTTGTGGTGTGTGTAGTCCCTCAATCAAGGACTCCCTGTGGTGGTTGTAGCCTGGACTAGAGCCAGCAAGCCGTCTAGGGGGTGTGCAGGGTAAGATGGGAGTGACTATCCTTAGGACCCCGTCATGGATCCTCCGGTCCAGAATTCCTTCTACTACCCCTCTAAGGCTGAAGGAGAACCCCTATATCCTCCTTGACACTTCCCAACCCCTCTTAGGATTGTTAATATATTTTGTTCTCAGTTCTGAGTATTGAATCTACATCTTCATAGACGCTAGGCAAACCCTGCATGGCTGGGCCTACCTTTAACCTTCTTTACTTTTTATTTTGAGACATGGTTTCACTAAATTGCTAGAGCAGGCCTTGAACTTGTAAACTCCCCGCCTCAGCCTCCCCATAGCTGAGACCACATACAGGCCTCTGATAACAGACCCATGTAAGACTTTTTCCTGGACATCCATGCAGAAAAGTGACCCCAAGGACCTGGGTGTGGCTTCTCTGGCTCTCACTGTCTGGAAAGAAAAGACGTGAGGAGTTTAACAAGCTACAGATCTCTGACAAAAAAAGCTCCCTTTGTGGGGACAGTCTCCTCCAGTCCATACCTGTCAACGGCCACCTGCTTTCCGCTTGCTCACCTCCACTGTTGGAGAGCTCGCTCCCAGTCAACAGCCATAAGAAAATTCTAAGTCTTCAAGGTTTTTTTCTCATGCTGAGCTAAGCCCATCCTCCCTGTAACTGCCCCACCCCACCAGCTGGCAGAGCTCAGCCCCGTGGGTGACAAAATGTCAACTTCCATACGGTGGTCTCCCAGATGTCACAAGGCTACTAGAAAAGGCACTAGTCTTTAAGACAGCCTCCAATCACCAACCCCACACACAGCTTCAGAAATCTCTTTGCCACTTCCAAGTCTCTGGCTCAATATCTGCAAACTAGAGTCTGGACTAAATGTTTTCCCAAGGCCCCTGCCAGGCCGGAGTGCCTCCAATCCCGCATCCTCCTCCTCTGCCTTCCAGTTTTTCTAACCACCCTAGACAGCAGTTCCCTCAGGCCTGGAAGGAATGACTCCTACAGGGGCCAGGAGAGCAGTTCTCCCCCACAGACTTCCTGGCCTCGCTAGAATTGGGAAGCAATGATACCCTCAATAATGTCATCACATTCTGCCTGTAAGGAAAATCAGCCTCGCCCTGGGGAAACTACAAGGACCCTCTGGTCTCAAGAGGCCCTGGGACCACCTGATTCCCAACAGGAGGGACGTGAACACAGCACCCTCCAGGCCACACGGTGAAGTGCAAGAGGTTCTTAGACAAACCCACCTCCCAAAGCATTTCTTAGAAGAATGTTTTCCTGCCAGGGAAAAGTCCTGGACCCACTTAGAAAGGAGACCTGGCTGGGCGATGATCAAAGACCCCATTTTTCTGAATCACAGAAGAGCATTTTCCTCCAAGTAAACTGAGAACGCCTCTTCCTTTTTCCGGTTTTCATATATAGCGAAAGAATTTTCCCTCTCAATGAACTTACTGTGTGAGCACTCCCTCAAGCGTCTCTCTCTCTCTCTCTCTCTCTCTCTCTCTCTCTCTCTCTCTCTCTCTCTCTCCCCGTCCCTCCCTCCCTTTCTCCTTCTCTCCTCTGCTCTAGGCCTCCCTCTCCCTCCCTCTTTCCTCTCCTCCTTTCTGTTCTACTCCATAGAGAGGATGGTTAGTAAGGGTCTAGGATCTGGGGTTGAGGGCTACAGTTTGTTTCTCAGGAAGGCAGCAGAAGTTACCTGTCCAGGGGTAACTCTCCAGTCTCCCAGTCATCCCCTTGCCTGTTCCTCCTGTAACAGTATAGCAAGGTGGGAGTACTCTCTCTCAGTTCTCAGGGAGAGATTCCTAGACAGCGAGGGAACGGCTCACTCAGTACAGGATCAGTAAGCAATGAGATTGGAAGAGGGTCCTGCCTGCAGCATCCCTCTGCCTCCACAGCTCTCATGGAGTTTCCCATGAAGCACTGCCTATGCTCTCAGCACCTCGCTGTCCTTCCATGGAGCCACCCTCTTCCTATGCACTTGTTGCATCTTCGTGGGCCTCCACATGGCCCACTCCAGCTTACCTCTCAGTCCCCAGAGCAAAGCCTTAACAAAGGCGACCTGTGAATGGACTGACTAGAATCAATGCTACCCATGGCCCTTTGCTATGGGCTTGCACCATGCCCAGAACTCCTCAACAGTTTGCAAGTTCCTCCTCATGTTGACACAAGGTGGAAGGTGCTGTTAGACCCACTTCACATCTAGAAAGCAGGATATACATGGCAGGGTGACAAGGGCTGGTGCTTGTCCTTAGGATCTGGCCTAAGTGTGTGGGATGCCCTGTTGGTGGTAACAGCCATAGGCCAGTTTCAACATCAGATAGATTTAGACTGGGTCCTGAGTCTGCCACTAGCTACTCAGGTGGCTATGGGCTAGCCACTTGGCCTCTCTGAGCTGAGGCCTTCTGATTTGTATAGTGTAGACATGATGGACCCTGGCTGAGAATATGAGATCCGTCACTCAGTGAGCATTGAGCTAAACACGGGGCCTGGCATGCATGGATCACTTGGGTTATAGTCAGAGGCCTAGATAAGTTGATTTCTTCTTGACCTCTGCTCCCCCCCACCTCCACCCCCCCCCAGATCAACATGCCATGTCCCAGATTAGCCTCACAAGCATCTTACATCTCTGAGCCACAAAGGAAAGAATGTGATTGGCTAAATAGAGCCAGAAAGAAACAATCTGCAGAAATCAATGGGGCTCGCAGAGCTTCACTCCTCGTTCTGGGACTGGGCTTTCTCACCTCATTCCTCATTCTGGGACTCACCTCACCTAGCATGCACATGTGTACACACACACACACACACACACACACACACACACACACAGGGGGGAGGGGGAGGGAACCAGCCTCCCCACAAGATCCACATCTGAGCCTCAGCAAGTGAGCTGGGCTCTGCAGTGTGAGCCTTTGCAACCTCCCTTCACCTGCCTTCCCACACCTGATGCGGGACCTGAATGTGCTGTCACCTCAGAGACTGTGGGAAGAGTGGCAAGTGCACCAGTGCTGCCCAGGGCACCAGGGAAGAGCTTGCAGTCAATTCTCTTAGTGTGGGGACTTTGCTTTCCATTTGGGGGAACAAAGGCTCTTTGAATGTGAGCAGGGCCTTGACTCCTGAAGATGACATCAGCTACAGTGAGTCACCATCCCTCCCCACAGGCTGCTCTGCAGGGCTCAGCTTGGGACTCCAGGGGCAAAACAGCTCAGAGGAGAAGGGCTCTGGACATCTTAATTTCACATTCCTGGCATCTACAACTGCACGGTGATAAATTATTGATGTTTTAGCGGACTCACTTTGTGGCGTTTTGTTCACCGCTCTCTAGGTATCTCGAATATTTCCTGATGCACGCCAGCACCATTCCACAGTCAATACTCCCAAGAATCCAGCGAAGAGCTATTACAGTGAACCCTGCTCTTCTCACACAGAGATGGAGGCACAGAAGGACGCAGCCACACAAGGAAGAGTCTGGACCTTTATGGCCCGGTTCAGACCCCATAGCCCATCTGCTTTCCCAGGACATTAGAGGGTCTCCACGTGTGACATCTGGACTGGTAGCATCTGGGACCTTACCGGATCTCAGGATCCACACCAAACACCACGGATTTTGGGGCAGAGCCCTGAATGTCATGCATTTACCACAAAGGGTTTATAGTTCACACTTGAATTTGAAGCTTGCTCTGCTGTGGTGGCCTACATCCAGTCTTGGAGTCACGGAGCAGTCAGCAAGCAGGGTAGGAGTCTGCTGCATGGCCAGAGACCCAAACTCAGAGTGCAGGGGTAAGAATCCAGCTGCTGCCCCTAAGAGCACTACAGGAAGTGCCCTAGGACTACATGGGAAAGCTGAGCCTTCCCTGTAACACAGGAGCTTAGTTAGCAGCTGAGTGGCTGCCCAGTCAGGCTGTGTGTATGAATCGCCAGATTTTACGGGTAGGAAGTAGTCTGTCCCAGGGCCAGGGGGAAGGTGCCACCTGCTCCCCACTGATGAGAAGGATGATGACTGGTAAGAAGATTATGGAGGGATGTCTCTGGAGGTATGTGGGTAGATCCCTGGAGGGTAGTCTCTGGAGGGGCTTGGCAGATCCAGGCACTGTTGGGCAAGGGTTATGTAGCCGGCTGCAAGGGGCTGGTATTGCTCTATGGAAGGATGTCCAGTCTAGAGCAGAACAGACTCATTCCTCCCAAGGTGAAGGAAGCACCTGGTTCCTCAGCTTCGTCCCAGTCTTGCGCCACATACAGTTAGAGATGGACAGACATCCAGGAGAAGCTACTCCAGCTTCAACAGGAAGTAGGCTTGTAGCCCGCTATTCTTCCTATTCTTCTGTTCATTCACAGATATATCACCCCAGGTCCCAGGGGCAACTCTCTCCCCCTGCCTGGTCTCCCAGAAGCCCCAGCTTTTTACTACTGTTACCATCTGTTCACTTGTCTGTGTCTCCCACTGGCCTGTAGGTGCTGTAGGGGACAGGTGAAATCTGTCTCTCCTCTAAAGCCTCCAGACTCCCCCTACAGCTTCTGGACACGGGGTATTGCCTGAGACTTGGCAAAAGTCAAACAGTTGGTGGATGAATACATGAATGAATGGATGGATGGATGGATGGATGGATGGATGGATGGATGGATGCATGAATGAACGAATAATGAATAAGTGAACCAGCTTAGTGGATTCTGGACAAGAATAACTATATGCCTACCTTAGCCACTGTATATTTGATATCATTGATCATAAAGAATTCTTTTAAAAGCCAATCTTTGCTCACCAATACCAATATTTAGTTAATATGTACTTTCGAACCCCACCCTCGTCTGACCCCCGCTGCCTAGACATAATACAGTAATTATTAATATCACCTCAATAGCCACACAGAGGCTCACTGTTGACTCGCCGAGGTCTGCAATCTCACATTCTCAGTTGGCCCTTAAGCAGGAAGACTTGGAAAATGTAGCCTTCTGCAAGATGGCTGCCCAGGGCTCTCATCCAGCTGGGCTGGGAGTGCCTCTGAGACACATTGGCTTCTCAGACTTCAGATGAAATTCCAGCCGCCTCCACCTTCCCTCTCTTTGGAACAATGTTCTGGGTGGGACTTGTGAATAACAGATGCTTCCCTTCTCTGTGCCTTGGTTAGGGAGGGTGCTTGTGGCCCATCCTGGGGCTGGACATCAGCTCAGGCAACTGGGCAAGATCAGATGAGACTCTCTAGCCTTCTAGGCGCCAGGAACTCTGAGATCTCTGGTCCTCTCATATGAATAAAGCCCAAGCTCATTAAAGAGACAGACACTGGGTGGGTGCATCACGGAGAGATGGGGGTGAGTTTGAGAAAGTTTTGTGATTCTGGAGCTTCCTGGAGCGTTTCACCCATAAGTGAAACACGTCCTAGGGTTGAATCTTTGGGTATAGCATAGTTGCTACTAAGTAGTCAGCAAGCCTCTTCTGAGTGGCCATCCACGGGTCCTCAGACCCTTCAGAATAGAACCACAAGAAAGATCAGAGCCCCGAGGAGGAAGCAAGAGCTGCCCTCCTACCATTCGCTTTACCCCAATCCTGTACCCGTGTCTGTATTCCTCACCCAACCATCAGGACTTGGCCCAGACAGGGAGAAAATAAGAGAGTTGCTTCCCACCTGGTTCTCAGCCTACTCCATAGATCTGACACAGAAGACCTGAGTCTGGAGACCATGAGTTAAGGACAGGAGGGGACCTGCGGGGTTCTTCATCTACTGAAAGTTCTAGGAAGTGGCCTGAAAGAGGGCATCATTGAAGAGGATCCAGAAGGGAGGCCAAGTGAGGAAAGCTAAGATTTGAGTGATTTGGGGAGGGAAGAAAAAGAGACTGTGAGGAGCAGAGTTCCTGGCTCCATAGGGTTAGAAATATCAGGCCATCCACAGGCCAATTTCAGGCTAAACACAGGAGCACATTTAATCTGATGGATTCCATACCTCAGGTAAGGAGGTCGAGGGCAAAGGAGATGAATGAAGCCCATTCGCCTTCTCTCTTTGGAGCAGAGGCCCTCAAACATCAGAACCAGGAGACTTAAATTTACATGACAGGCAGCAGGGTAACTCGAGGGCTTCTGAGGAAAGCTCCCCTGACCATTTTAGGAGGAATCTCTCCTTCTCCTCCAGCGGTTGCCCTGATAATCAGCCCCCCTTCCATTCCCTTGCCAAGGAGAGGGTGGGACTGGGTGACTTGGAATGCAGAGTGCATGTGGGAGTTTGGCAGTGGCAGGAGACACACTTGCCTGCATTCTCTCAGCACTTGGCATGTACGCCTTGGGCAAATCAAGCTGCCCTGGGAACGGCCCGGGGCGTCCCCACAGATGCTCTGGTGTAGATCCAGCCAGGGCAAGGAAGCTGCTACAGCAGAAAGAGCTCCCAGCTGTAGCAGGCAAGGTGAAATCATGCTTGCACTCTCTAAAGCAATAATAATAATAATAATAATAATAATAATAATAATAATAATAATAATAATAAAAAAATGGAAAAAGAGGGCAGGGTCACCTTGAAATCTAGGAAGGATTTTGGAAAATACCAAGTCCCTAAGATGAGCAAACACAGATCCAGGAATGTCAAATTCCCAAACCACCCAGGCCACGCCCACCCGAGGCTCCAAAGAAGGGAGAGATGGCGAAAATGCCATGCAAGGTGCTTGAAGACAGCGAGAAGATGCCCGCTGGAGAAATGAGTGCACCAAACCTGTCCAGGGGCTTGCCGTCCTCGGTAATGATCTGAATGCTGCTCGTGAGGGGACAACAAACAATGTGCATTAAAAAAAGTCCTCTGCGGTTGTTACCAAAGACACTACATCTTTGTAGAAATGTTCTGGCCCAAGCATGCAGAGGCCTGCCCTCAGAGAGTTGCTGGAGAGCCTGGCTCTGAAGTGGGATTTGAGTTTAAGGGAACAGCCAAGACAGATGGTGGCCAGGACAGATGGTGACCCCAGAGTCATATTTTGAAACAGGCTGACTCTTGTTTAACTCAGATGAAAGGACAACCTGACAGTCTCCAAATGTTTGCCGGAGGAAGAACTCACGGCCTCGAGGAAGCTGCAAGGGAATCTGCAAGGTGCTAGAGGCACCAAGAAGTGGAATGAAGAGACAGGAACGGTGCAGGGACCAGAGGATGGCCAGCCTCCCACAGCGCTGCAGAGAGTAAGAGAACCAGCAAGACCCTGCTGATCGCCTCCTAGCTGGGGACCTTGGGGTCATCCTTCAACGTCTCTGAGCCTAAGTCTCTATGCAGGCACTGGGATGATACAATCCCTAGCTCTCAGGACTGTGGTGCGTGGTGAATGTCATGATTAGAAAGTGCCTACCCCTGCCAGTCCTGGACATTCAGAAAGAACAGGTCAGATGTGAGCCTGCTCCCATAGCACAGGTGTCCACACTGAGCTCCTTAAACTGTCTGGGAGCCAGCACACTGTGAGCTTCAGAACACAGGTGCCTGGCCTCAGCTCCAATGGGGGTTTGGGTGATGTCCCAGGCCTTGGTGTTTCGGGAAGCTCCCAGGCCTACTGCTGCCCAGAAGAGTGAGGTTTCAGCTACTCCCAGTGCTGGGCAGATGCTCTCATCAGACTCAGCATCCCCCACTGGCTCTCATGCAGTCTGCTCCTCTGCCCAGATGTAGATCCCACACCTGAGAAAGGTGCTCAGTCACAGTACTAGTAAGGGACTGAGCTGGGATCTGAAGTCCATCTAACGACTGCAGAGCTCACTGCTAGCCACGCTCCTGGAGGGGACAGACAGACAGACAACTGTGTTGTCTGTGCTCAAATGTTCTCAGAAACTCCAAGAAAGGGGTGAGGGCTGCACTCACCCAGACAGTAGCAGACAGTTCTAGACTTGGTCCTGAAACCCTGTATTGCTGACAGTGGCTGTTCAATACCTTTTCCCACCAGCAGTTTGGGAGAGCCCAGAGAGACCATCACCAACGCCCAGATGCTAGAAATGTGCAGGACCCATGAGAAAGGAGGGCTAGCCAGGCTAGGTACATGGATGATAAACTGTGCTTTCACCCACAAGGAGCCAATGCGTGGCATAAACCACACTGGGTAGGAGGTTGCCTCCAAAGGGTGATTCTTCGAAATCTTGAGCTTGGGGCAGCACTGGCTGGATTCCCGCATGCATATTCATGAGGTGAATTTTTCACATTCCACCCAAGCTTCCCATGTGAGAGCAGCCCCACTCACTTATTCCTGGAAAGGTAAGCACGGCTGAGAAGGCAAGCAAAAGAAGCCATTATCACACACACACACACACACACACACACACACACACACACACACGCATGCACACATATACACAAAACACACCTACACACCACACACACACACACACACCACACCACACACACACCATACCACACACACACACATACACAACACACACATGCACACAACACACACAACACACCACACACACACCACACCACACACACCACACATACACAACACACACACCACACCACACACACACACACACACTCACACACACACTCACACACACGCACCGGTGTTCATGCAGCAAGCATTTATGGAGCACCTGCGATATGGCAGGCGCCATTCTAGATGCTGGAGGTGCAACAGTGACAGACACAAGTCATTTTGGAACTTAGAGTTCTCTTACAAGACTTTGGACCACAATGGTCTCCACATCGTCATCCGGTACACAGTGGTCTCCACGTTGTCATCCAATACATGGCCCTAACACACGTGGGCTATGAATGGAGTAAAAATTTTCCCAAGTACGCTCTGGCATCTTCCACAATTTGGGAACCTCGGTTCTACATAAAATACCATCTCTACCCAAGCTTCACATCATCAGAGAGCAAGGACCCCACACCTGTGGGCCTGAGTTAGCCAACAAGCCACAGGAGCTTAGAAACTCAAGGAGATCCTCCTGCTTCAAAGCCCTTCAGCTTTCCCTTCATAACACACGGGTGTTTGTGTCTCTTAGTGGCGTTCCAGATTACTCCCCAGTTGCGACTGGTCTCCTACCCCAACTTCCCAACCACTGAATGAACTGCGTGCTCCAGGGAATAGACAATGTGGTTCTTTGCAGGCCTTTGTTACCACGCCAGGAACCACTGCACAGCAGTCAGAGGCCACTAAAGGGATGGCTGGTGGAGGGGGCACTACAGGGCTCTCTTCCCATGGGTGCAGCTGTCTCTGAAGGAATGGCTCCCTTAGTCTCCCACCCAGACACTCCCCCCTCCCTACCCAGACACCACCCCCACCCCACCACTGGGACCTAGCTCCCTCCTCTGTCTCAGCAAGAACCCAAGGCTGACTCATACCGCATTTACATTCTCAACACCCTCCACAGAGCAGGGTGATACCTAGTACTGTGAAGTGGAAACTTCTAGTTCATTGGAAAGTTAGCTATGCCAAATGATGTTTTGCTGGGGCACACAGGTGAAAGGATGGCTTGCTAAAGCAAACACACGGAAGACTCTTGTCCTGAAGGTGAAAGGACGTTTGGATATAGCAGACGTGTGAAAGGACCCGTGATGAAGGAGTATAGATATGGCCCCACAGACAGTAGGGGACGAGCACTGAGCCTTGGTTTGCTCTGCCTCGCTCTTCTGCACTAATGACACTCATGTATTGGTTCGCCTTGCATAGCGATGTTGAGCTCAACTTGTGATAACTTCAACATTGAGAGAAGCTCAACAAGAACTGCTCATGAGGTTCCAACAGCAGCTTGCCACTTTTGCGGCCTCACCTTAGGCCTGTTGGTGAGCCTAGTGGTTTCTTCGGGATTGAACTACAGCTGCCTGGTGTCTGCTTGCTGAAAGAGCTGAACTGTGGCAGCCAATTCATGCCTGCTGTCTGCCTGCCTAGAAGACTGGTCTGCAGCTGCTGAGTCATATTTGGTGTTTGTTACAGGACTGAACTGCTACCAAAGAAGATTGAGCTCACCCACAGCAAACTATTACTGAGCAGGTCCACCTCCTTCATATCCCAATAACTCTTCTCTTCCGCTATCTCTGCTGGGTAGTGGGCTAGAGGAAAGGTTAAACCCTTTTTAAAAGTGGGTTGTGAAAAATTTCCTCCACTGGAATCAGTACATTCTCCTATAAGCAGAGGTAGAAACAAGGCAGGTGCCCAAACCCAGAGTTCCCCTCTACACTCCTCCAGGACCCAAGGCCTTCATCCTATGTCAATCCCTGAGCCGTGAGGACCTTATGAAACCTGAGGGGCCATGGTACCTACTCTAGGCTATTGTTGGAGCTTCCACCTTCCTTCTTTGTGCACGCTGGGCAAGGCAGGCTGGCCCTTTAAAACGTTTTTAAATTTTTATTTTATGTATATGAGTGTTTTGCCTGCATGTATGCCTGTGCACCACATAGGTGCCCGGGACCTGTAATGGCCACTAGCAGCAGCATTGGATCTAGCCTGGGGCTAGAGTTACAAATATCTGAGAGTGCTGGGAACTGAACCTGGTTCTCTAGAAAAACACTCAATGCTTTTAACCACTGAGTCATCTCTCTGGCCCCAGCAGGCTTCTTCTTAACTCTTTCTCCCAACTTGGATCCCTTCACCTGGAGATCTGGATGGCTCAGCTCTATCTACCCAGCGTCCTTCCCTGAATAAATCTGTTCATCCTTTGGACCACATCTTACAGGTCACACTTTGGGAAGACTTCCCTGGTGCCCTCATACAGATGAAAATATCCTGTACTTAAGACTGTTTTTCTTAAGACTAGGTTTTGCCTTGTAGCCCAGGCTGGCTTAAAACTAGTTACCCTCCTGCCTCCCCCTTCTTCTGAGTGCTAAGGTAAAAGCATGCACTCCCATGTCTGGTTCCTATTCTTCAGACCCATTTGCCATTTATCATCACCAAAGGATTGTTAGGGATGAATTGTTAGTGTTAGCATTCCCCATTGGAACCAGGCCTGCCTGTCCATCATTTTATACCCAACACATCGTAAATCACCTTGCGTACAGTAAATGTTTAAGTGAAAGCAAAGGAATAAATGGATGAGTCTGAAAAACCTACCAGGCTTCCACAGGTGGATGAGCCTTTTCTACCACAGAACTTCACAAGTGTTTCTGTCCACCCATCTTTGCTTAGCAGACTCAACTCTCCCACATCTAATTACAGTTGTTGTTCTCCTGTCCCTGAAGGGTCAACAGCCCTAACCTTCAAAGGTGAGTGGCATTGACATGAACCCCTCCAAGTCCTCAGTGAAATGAGCTTGCAGGTGAATTCTGTCACCTAACAGAGACAGCCAACCTGGAATGAAGCCACCTGAGGACTTACTGGTGACACTGAGCTTGGGCCTCAGCCCTGTGACCTATAAGGATGTCATGCTAGAATCCAGCTGCTGCTCACGTCATAATGCCTTCAGCAGCCTTTTCTCCCTCACAGTTGTCTAAAATAAGGTTCTGGGGTGGATATTGTGAGTCCCCAGCTGACAGACTTCCAGGTGCCAGAATCTCTCACCTGGGAAGTGGCTTTACATCAAAAGGGGGTTTGGTAGTCACACATCCCGCTCTCCACTACTTTCTCTGATCCTGCCTGGGAATCAGAAACCACCAGGCTGGTGCTGCAAAACTTCCCCATTCTCTCAGAGAGTTATAAGAAGTGAGGGACCCTCACTTCTGACACACAGGCCCCAATTTCCTCCCTTCAGACCCCCACCATGCTGTACCCATCTGTCCATGACGTCAGTAAGTGCTCTAATATACGCCACACTCCCCAGCTTGCCTATGTCCCTCTCACACCCACTCCAAGAAGTTTTGCCCTTTTGAGTGTTTACCACATGCACTGTGCAGAGCTGGGGGCGGGGGGAGGGGGAAGGGGAGGATCAACATGCACTGTACTGAGTTGAGGGGAGAGACCATCGCTGCATCTACTGATCACAGTAGTCTTCGATACATTCTTATCCCTCCTGCTACAGATGGAGAAACCGAGGTTTGCAGTGATGAAGAAGCCATCCAAGGTCACCAACTGTTAGCTCATGGAGCCTGGAACCCAGCCAGCTCTGCCAGACTTGCACACTCCCCAGGCTACAGAGACCTGTGGATCACACTTCGGCATCAAATGCATTGCCCAGGGGCATCGAAAGCACAAAGTCTGGTGCTGTATCCCTAACTAGCTCAGGGTAATACCCATGTTGCCAGCTCAGGGACCACCACAGTGCAAGGAGCAAGTCTGTGGAGAACATGAGGCTTGTAAGGATGAGAACGAGCCCGCCTGTGATCTCAGAGACCAGCAAGGGACTCAGCGGGGCCGGAGCCAGAAGCCAGGAGAGACGGGAGAGGAGAGGGTTTGGCTGTAGCCCAGGCAGTGTAGAGCTCACTGCTGTAATGGAAAGTGAGAGGGACTTGAAGAAGAAGAAAGGACAAGATAGGACATGTGCTTTGGCCAAGTCTCTCTGACTGCACAGAAAAATGAACCAGAGGTCAGAGAGAGGCAACACCCGACTGTCAGAGAGACAAGACCCCAAGGGTGGCAAGAGGGTGGGAGACAGTGAGGGCATGCCACACAGGCAGAACTCATGTCTTTCAAACATGGCCATCACGATCTTCCCAGTGCTAAAAGTGCTCCAACTGTCTCCACGCAGACCCACAGCTGGCAGCAGGTGTGGGCTCCCATCGCAACAGTCTTAACAGAACCAACCACCCTTAGAAACATATCCAGCAACCACTGTTTCCATCCAGCCATGTGGGCTCCATCTCATCCAGTTTTCCCCTCCCTCAGCAGATAAAAGTGTTTGCAGACACAAGGTGAACAGGACTTGGCCAGGCCTAGACCCAAACAACTACACCAAGAAGCCACTGCTGGACATCATAGAGTAGAGACGATGAAGACATTCGGTCGCAAATTTGATAGCAGCTCATGTCTGCAAACGTTAAACCAACGAAACCAACTGTGTTTTTCAATCAGGAAGCTTGAATCCCAAAAAGGGTCAGGAGACTCTGAAATGGAGCCATGAGCTGGAGTCAACTTAACCTGAAGTAAAATTAGAAAATTTGTCACATGGAAAAACTGTGCAGGGAGAAATGATTCCTTTTTCCCTGTGCTTTCTGCAGGAGAATGAGTAATTTGGCATTTTGACTCGGCGGCCAGAGCAGCTAAAGTCTCTGTTTGGTACCAAATATACACAGTTGTTCAGCAGATTTGAGGCCTGCTCATGAATGGACTGTCAGTGAGAGAGGACGTGCTTGGGACCAGACAGCTGGGTTGAGCCCTGCTCGGTCACAACGATGCCCTCATTTGTCACAAAGTTGGGCCAAACCGAACACAGACATGCTAAAATGTTCTTGCCGATGGTGGCGTAGAATTCACCTGGTGTGACCTCTTCGTTTCTCAGATCGGGAAAGTGAGGCCCAGTGATAGAGAGAAGCTTGCATGGGCAGAGAAAGAACACAGGCTCTGGCTGGTCTCTGTTACAACCCTCCTCCTGGCCATAGCTGCCTCCTGCGCACAGCGAGCTTGAGGGGCGTGGGGATTCTGTGGTCGGCACTAACCTGGGTCAAAGTTGCATGAAGGACTCCTTCAACAAGAGTAGTCACCCAAGTTCAACCCACAGGCCAGGCACATGCTAAGTGCTTTGCTCTCTTCACCCTGATCTCATGCCTTCAGAACATGAAGTAGGGCTCCCCAAGGATTCAGAGCAAAGGTCTGAGAGACCAGGCCAGAGCAGCACTCAGTAGGACCACAGATGGAGTAGGAATAATTACTGTATTCACTGCCTTGTCCTGCTTTTATCCATTGCCATGAACTCAGTGGCTCAGACCAGCAAAGACTTAGCTGGACGTTAGAGAGCCAACAGGTCTTGCCCCCAATAAGGGGGCACAGAAGGATTTTTTTCCTAGAAGCTTCCAGGGGAAAATCTGTGCCCTTGCTGGATCCAGCCCCTTCAGGCTGCCTACATTCTTTCCTTGGCTTGTGACTCGCTGTTCAAGTTGCCCTCACTTACACCCTCCCAGCCTCCCTCCACCTCTACTTCTCTCTTCCACTCAAGGACCTTGTGGATGTACTCAGTCCAACCAGATGACCCAGGGTGGTGTCTCTTCACCTGAGACCTTAATTCTGCTTTGCCACATTGCCTGATACAGGGCTGGGGTTGGATATGAACTCTTCTGGAAGACTGTTGCTCTGCCTATTACAGTGATTATCGTGGGAAAGATTTTAGTCAGGACCAACGTAATCCGAAACAACAACAACAATAATTGATAAATTCCACCATGAGATCATTAAGATGCAGGTTCTGACTCACCGGGTTCTAAATGGGGCCAGAGACTCTGGCTTTCTATGTCCCCAGGTGGTGCTGGTTCACAGACCACAACAGAACAGAAAGATGCCAGGACTGTGAAGGATGTGAGAGGAACGCCAGTGTAGATGCTGGACTTGGAGTAGACCTGGGTGCTCCTGTTGAGCTGAGACTCAACTGTCTCTCCCACAATAGGGCTATTGGGAGAGTTGGATGTGTTACACACACACACACACACACACACACACACACACACACTCTAATTCACAATGTATTTATGTGTACACCATGTATACCTAAAGCCAGACACACACGGACACAATACATAGAAGCTTATATATACAGACAATTTATATATGAAACACAGATGCATATAGATGCTTAATATGCATATAATCTCTATGTATACCATACAATTACATATATTCATAGCTGATAATTATAAACTGCACAGATGTCATATGTACTTATCGTTGATAAATATGAAACATGCACATTTCTGTAACCAGAGTATGTATTTAACCTATAGAGCAGTTTTCTCCAGGGAGAGTCACTGGATAGAGCAACCACAGGCCAGGGCAGGCCCCACGCCCAGACTGGTAGCCAATGCAAAACAGACTCTGCTGAGGGTAGAGAAGCAGAGGGGCTGTCCACATCACAAGGTGCCAGATTGTAGATTGTTTTTGTCTTGTTGGCTTTCTTTTTCTTTTGATTTTCACTTGTTCTGATTTCTTTGGAGAGAGAGAAATGGAGAGAGAAAAACATAGAGTTGGGATGGACATGGAGTTGAGAGTCTGAAAGGAGTTGGTGGGAATGCGATTGAAACATAGCATATGGCAAATTTGAATAAAAACGCATAGAACTCAGCATCCAGGTCTATGCGAAGCTCTCTAAGTCCCAGAGTGCAAACTTAGAAGGCTCTGTTGTAGATGTGACTCTCTGTTTTCAATTCGCACTCTGACCTCCAGCTAGCTGAGCTAGTCACTGTACTTCTCTGGAATGGACAGAAGGCCAGAGGCAAGCTGCTGCAAGTCTGAGTGACTGAGGGTAGAGAAGCAGAGGAAGGCGGAGAAGCAGAGGAAGGCGGAGAAGCAGAGGATGGTGGAGAAGCAGAAGAAGGTAGAGAAGCAGAAAGTACTGATGAAATGCCTGCTCATCAGCGGATCTCAGAATTTCCCCTCTAGCAGATGGAAACATCTTGTTAGCCCAGGCTAGTCTCAGACTCAGCATATAGCTGAGAATGACCTTGAACTTCTATCGAGTGCAACCACCGTGTGGTGTACACTGGCTGGGGATTGAACCAAGGGTTTTGTGCATGCTATGCAAGCTCCCTAACACTTTGCTGCATTTCTAGCCAGAAAACACACACTCTTCCTGACTTGGCCATGTTGTAAGTCTTGCTTTCAGCTACTCACCACCTCCTACCACCAGAAAGAATGACTAAGTAGCCTCCAGCACACAGATGTTCATGTCAAAGGACTTAGGATGCTGGGTTTTCTCTGGGATCACCTCAGCCCCAGGCTTTGAAGATTCACTCTTCGATGAATTTGAGTGCTCAATGTGGGCTTTGGGTGCTGTGGCCTATGCTGGGGAAACAGGTAAGTAAAACAAAGGTCCTACCTCCCAGGAACCCATAGTGAGGCGGGAGGGGGTTAATGAGGCATTGAGCTTGGCCGTCAGTGACTGGCTCCTGACTCATTTCTAATCCTGTCCCAACTTACAGATGAGAAAGACTGAAACTCGTCACTCAAAGGGAAGCGGCAGAGCTAAGATTTGAGCCCAGAACTCTGGAGACCAGAGGCATGAACCACACATCCTAAATCTCTTCCTGGGCACCAGCTCTGCCACCTGGGTTATGGTTAAATATAGACTCTATCCAGGATTCAGGACCATTTCCTTCTAAAAGAACTGGAGGATTTTCTCGGCTTTGTGTGTGTGTGTGTGTGTGTGTGTGTGTGTCTGCTGTCTGTCTGTCTGTGTTGCTGTTTTGAGACAATATCTCACTATGTAGCCTAGGTTGGTCTTGAAGTCCTAGTAAATTCTCCTGCCTCAGCTTTCTAAGTGCACCATGCCCCGCTTGGATTGGTTGTTATTAACACTGCTGCTTCTCAGCACTGGTTGAACCAGACGCTTTTAAAACCCTGTTTGAATGAAGAGCAACAACTGGGCATTGGTTCTTTTGGAATCTCCAGGGTGCTTCTAGGGGGTTGTAGATACCCAGTTTGTGACCTGCACATTCACATTCTAATTTTATGGGGGGGGGACCTTCTAGCGTTTACAAGGCACTGCAAAAATGCGTGACTAGATGGAGAAGAGGAGCCCCATCTCCATTTGGCTAAGGTGGGAGCGTGAGGAAGTGTGTAGAGCCTGGAAGAAGCATGGGGAAGCATGCAGACCCTGGAGGAGCATGGAGAAGCATGCAAACCCCGGTGGGAGCATGGAGAAGTATGCAGACCCTGGCCCTTGGTTGTTGCTATTCTCTCATTTAGGCTTGAAGAGGCAGCAGCCCAGGTCAAAGGCAGGAGGCAGAGGCTTTCTCCATGACTGTGGCCTGACTGTAAATTACCACGGCCTGACCAAAGACGACAACAAAGCCTCTGAACATTTGTTTTAGTAATCTGTGTTTGCTAATAACCACAGTGGTCATCGGAGACGATATCTCGGTCACCGCAGTAGGATCTGCAATGAGCCAGCAGCAGCAGTTAGAGGCCTGCAAGAGAACCAGCCTAACCGCTGTATCTACACCACGCAACGCTGGTTCAATCACAGAGACAACCAGGGAATGTTTAACGCTCTCGAGGAAGCATCTCAGCAAGTATTAAGGGAAGAGAGCAATCAACGGAACACTCTCTTCTCTAACATATGGGCCGATTCACACGAGGGTAACGGTTGTGAAAGAGTGTCCCCCACGTGTGAGCAGGCTTCCTGATTGCCGAGTCATAGTCACAAGATAACATGTGATCTTTATTTAAACCAAAAGTTCTGCAGGGTGTGGTGGTGCAGGCCTTTAATCCCGGCACTTGGATGCAGAGGCAATGGAATTCCTGAGAGTTCGAAGCCAACTTGGTCCATAAATGAGTCCAGGAGCTCTAGGGCTCTGTTATATGGGAAAACTCTGTCTTGAAAAACCAAAACCAGAACAAAACTCGTTTTGTTTTGGTTTTGCTTTCAGTTTTTTTTTTTTTGTTTGTTTGTGGTTTTTTGTTTTTGTTTTGTCTCCAGGCTTTTGTAGTGACTATGTACACTTCAATCACTTTTTATGGTATTCGAAAACAATCTCCTAAAGGCTGACTATTGAACGGTGTAGCATGTCCAATTCCAGTGCTGGAGAGGTGGGGACAGAAGGATCCCTGGGTTACCCTGGCCAGTTAGTATAGCTTACTTGGTGAATTCCAGGTCAGTGAGATACTCTGTCAGACTCAAAACAAATACAAAAGATATAGATGGCACTTGGGGTTGACACCCAAGGTTGTCCTTTGATCCCCATATGCATGTGCGCACACACACACACACACACACACACACACACACACACACACACACTGGTTATACCCTTCTATCTTCCCCCATTTTCAGTGGAACCGGATGTCCCTAGTTTAGTAGTGCACAAGCTTTCTGTGAGCCTATGGGGACACTCAGAACAAGCCTTCAGCACACAAGCCATCTCCCCTACCCAAGCCTCCACTACTGGCATGTGGGTCTCTCCCAGAAGGCGCAGTGAATCTGCCACTCTCACTACCCCACCTCCACTCCAGGGAGCCCTAAGAAAACAGGACAGCCAGGAATTACGGGGGAGGAGACAGACATCTCTACAAGCAGTCAGAAGGGTAGGCCAATTCAAAGACATTGTCAGGAGATACTTTGGGGAGGAAGCTAGTTTAAAGAGAATATAGTTCTGAGACTTTTCAGCTGGGCTTTCTTTGAGACCCTCATCAACAGGGAGGTCAATTCCCACAGTTGCTACCTGAAAGCCAGACTCTAGCCAAGCTTCCTAAACCCAGAAAGGTGCTCCCTACATCCTAAAGCTGGAGTCCTGGTCACTTAATAGTTCTTTCAGAACAGCTTTTTCTTCTTTTTTTACCCCATGTCACCATGGAGACAAAAGACTGAAGGGATTAGAATGGGTTGAGTTGAGTTTGCTGAGTTGTGTCCGGATGAGTTAATCTGAGTTGGGTTGTATTGAGTTGAATACAGTTGTGTTGGCTTAAGCTGCTTTCAGTAAGGTTGGATTTTACTGAATTAGATTACATTAAGTAGGGCTGAAAGGACTTGAACTGAATTTGGTTGTATTGGCTTGGGTTGGACTGAATTGGGTTGAATTGAATTTGGTTGGATTGGTTTGGGCTGGGCTGAATTGGGTTGAATTGAATTTGGTTGGATTGGTTTGGGCTGGGCTGAATTGGGTTGAATTGAATTTGGTTGGATTGGTTTGTGCTGGGCTGTGTTGGGATCAGTTGTGCCATGCTAGTTCAGTTGGAATAAAGAATTGGTTAGTTTTGTTGGATGGGGTTGGGTTGAGTTGGGTTGGGTTTAGTTGAGTAGAACTGAGTAATTTCTGCTGGGGAAGTCATGTGGGATGCACTCACAGAATTCCACTGGCCCCATTATCCCCTCATTATATGTTGCTCAGGAATAGGTCTGGGCCTTCTTGTAAGTTCTACTCTTATCCTAGACTGCTTGTTCTTTCTTTAATGAGGGGCAGAATCTAGTCAGCTAGTAAACCTGACTCCCCTGAAGAACACCTCTGACACCATCTTGGTTTTCCTGGGCTCTGTTGATAGCAGCGGTTCCCATTCCTCAGTCATGTGCTCCGACTGCAAAGTCCTGTGTGTATACATTCTCCTCAGCTGTTGATGTCTCTCACTGAATTGTGTGAGATTGACTGCCTTTGCCCACCCTCACCCACCCTCACCAGAATACTCCTGGAGACCAGTCATTTCCTGAGGCAGCTATCTAACAACTGACCTACGAAAGAATTCAGACCCTCGATGGCTCAGGGGTAAAGGTGCTTGTTCCCAAGGCTGATGGCCTGAGTTCCATCCCCAGGACTCACATGATAGAAGGCAAACCAAGAAGGAAGCTGTCTTCTGACCTCCACAAATGCTCTGTGGCAGGTATGCATGCACAATAATCAATCAATCAATCAATCAATACATGATTTTTTAAAAAAGAATCCATGTCTTAGTGGATAAACCCAGGTGAATTCTCTCACCTGGCTTTGATTGTTGAATCATCAAAGCTATAGGGGTTTAAACACACACACACACACACACACACACACACACACACACGCACAAAGGCAGTACACACATGTTTTTTAGTGGAAGTAAAGAATAATATAGAAATTGAAGAATTAAATTTATTTTGCTAATTTTTAAAAACCTGTATAAGGAAACCACACAATGGGGCAAGAACTCACACTCTGTAACTTAGGAATCCTGGCTCCCACGTAGAACAAAACTGACTTTATCTTTGGCCCATGGATGGACTGGGTGGTAACCATCAAAGTTAAATTCAGAAATTCAGCCAGAAGAGGAAAGGTGACTGTCCCGCCCTTGACTACAGTGGCCATCAGAAATAAGAGGCTAGACGAGCCAGCAAATAAATGGGTCACCTAACTCAGACAATCACAAATGGCAGGGAGCAGGCTGCCAAGGGTTCAAATCCCAGACCACCCAGTTATGAAGTTATAGAAGGAGGCTGCAGGTCCCTTAGAGCTCCCTGATTTCTCAGTCACTCTGCAGTTGTGAGGGTTGTGGAGGTTCAACATGGCTTACGGACCATGGAGAATATGGTAAGGTATTATACTAATGAGAAAACTCAGACGTGTTTGCTCCTGCCTCGATTTATTACAAAGCCCCATTGGGTATCCTCTTGTGCCAGGCCCTGTGATAGATTCTGGGGCTCAGAGTTAGACAAAGCCCAGGCCTGTCTCATGACTTTTCCCGTACAGCAAGGGATTGTGGGAGGTCACAACACAGTCTGAGTTCCCTGTCACTGAGAGGCACCCATGGGCAGAGAGGGACTGCATCCAGGGCAGAATCCTAAGGGAAGATGGGATTGCCAGATGAAGTAGAACAGGAGCATGATCAAAAGGGCAGTGTGTGGGCAAAGAGAAAGATGTCAGCATCGAGCCTCTCCTTCAGAAACCATAGCTGCCCATGAGAGGAGGTGGGTCTCTCAAGCAAGAAGCAGCAAAAGGGCATCTTAGATATAGTTAGGGCAAGTAAACCAGAGGTTGCCATGATTTAGTTTCTGTGTGAAATTCATCGGCACATATAAGGACCTCATTCTGATCTCAGGTGGGTGAATCCACTCTCTGTCACTTCAACACGCCACAGTCAGGTTCCACATCATGCCACTCGCTCACACCATAGCCGGGCACCAGACCATGTCACTCTCTCACACCATGGTGAGTTTCTGCGCCACATCACTCGGGTGGCTCCAAAGAAAACAGAGAGGAAGAAGTGTTGCTGATGTTGCTGGCAGGAACCTAAAAGGGTGAAGCCACCAGGGTGAAGAGTTTGGGAGATGCTCAAAACCACAGTCTTTGAGACAGCGTCTGGCTGTGCTACCTGGGCTTCACTTAACAGTCTGATGACTCAGACCCACATAAAAGCCAGGCCCAGCAGGACACATCAGTGATGCTGGGACTCTGAGACAGGAGGATCCCGGAACTTGCTGGCCAACAAGTAGAGCCTAATCTCTGAGATCCACGTTTAGCAAAAGACCCCATGTCCATATTTTAAAATAGTTTCACGTCAGTTTTCAACAGCCAGTCAAGATATACACATGGTTCATAAAACATACAAAGTATCGATCCACTAAGACGTGAGAAATGTGCTTGTGAGTAAAGTGTCTGCCACACAAGCATGAGGACCTGAGTCATCTATGTTAAAAACCGACCATCGTGTGCGCTTGCAACACCAGCAGGTGGAGGCGGGATGGTCCCTAGGGCCAGCTGGACAGGCGGTCTACACTAATAGGTGAGAGACCTTGTCTTAAAAACAAGGTGATGGTGTATATACACATGCTCACACTCACGCTCACACTCACACAGAGACAGAGAAGAGAAACACATGCACAGATGCACAAGTAAGGAAAATATAAATAAAGGCTTCATTAAGATTTCAACTAGACACTGTTAGAAATGTTGACATTAAATGCAGTGATGAGGCCAGATGCTGGCCAAGATACAGGGATGGGGATTCTCACTCCCTGATACCCACAACGGAGAAAGGCGTGCCAGCCGTGCCTGCTTCTGTGGAGAATATTCACCCCTGTGACCCTGACCACATCGAGATGGGAAGCTAAAGGAGATGTCTCCTATGCATGTGTCCTGAGATACACAGGAAAACAGTAGGTACCCAACTGTCAGATTCCGAAGGTACACGACAGCCCACGTGCTGTTGGAGGAAAGGGGGAAAGACCACAGTAGGTATAGTCATAGAGGGGGCTATTATACCACAGAGAAAATGTTTGCCTCATGCATGAACCTCAAAACCTCAACGTTCAGAGAAAACTAGAAACTGAACAATGCATCCTTTGTAGAAAAGGTTCAAAGACAAGAAAGATAGAGCCCAGGGATCTAGGGATGTGTATTTCCATTGTCTTCTTCTTGTTTAATGAAAAGAATTGACAACTCTAAAAATTCAGGTGACAATCACCCCTGAGAGACAGGGAACCCCACCCCTAACCAGGGCAGGGTGTTCTGCTTCCTGCTCTGTTTCTGCTGGGCTGGATTTCGAAGGCACACTCTTCTAAGTCGAGGTGTTTCCCTCAGGAGAAAGCAAAAGAAATAGATGACTTGCACACACCAGTACTTTAGTAACAGGCACAAGAGCACCCGCTCCAGCAACAGCGCTCACCCTCCATTCCAACCGAGCTATTTCACTGAGAGAAGAACCTGCAGCGCTGGCCAGCTACCTAGCCCTGACCATTCAGAGACACCGGGGGCCATGATGGCTGATACAGGAGGGGGGATGGAGAGCGCCCTCAGGATGAGGTAAATATGGAGTAAGATGTGACCTTTTCTTCCTACTTGTGAACTCAGAGCCTCCTGGGGGAGACCTGGGCCTGGCTGGGTGCTCAACCTGTTTGCTGAACCAGATGTTGCAACTCTCAAGCTGGGTAAATGCCGTTTCCTTTCTCGGTGTTCAGAACTAGAAGGAATACAGAGCTGAGTAAATCTTGCCATCCCATCTCACAGATTGGAAAATAGAGGCTCGGAAGGAGAATTGGTCCATGATGAAGCCTGGGTTTTCCAATCCTCAAAACTGGGTCATGGAGGGGGCAACTAGGAAGCTTACAAAAATCTATTTTGTAATAAATCTGAAGATTACTGTACACCTGTGTTCCATACCCAACATAGGAGCTTTGCCCATGATAGCATTCAGGGACAGCAGGACAATTGAGCTGGAGACCCAGAGGAGCAGCCAGGACTCAGAACAACCTTCCTGGGGCAGCCAGCACTCGATGGGGCTGGCAGCCTGTAAGTGGTCAGCCATGTGCAGGCTGTGTCAGGCTTGTTGGGAACCAGATAAGAAGTTTCACCCACCTAAGACTGGATATCTGCAAAGTGCATATGTTTTGTTTGTTTGTTTGTTTGTTTTTTGTTTTGTTTTTCTAAGCAGCTTTGCTGAGGTCAGATGCACAGCCTGGTGAAGGCAGTTAAATGAGTTAATGCATCTGTATGAGACCACGGCTACCACAGTGCAGTCTTGTATCATTCCTTACGAAGACCCCAGCTGCCCATTTTAGTCAAACCTGCTCTCTTCCCTAGGTCTGGACAATTGAGGATGCCATCCATCTCTGTGGCCTTTTCCTTTTTAGAAATTCTGTTGAAGTGGGCTCTGGTAACTTGCAGGCTTTTATCTGGCCGCCGTCACTTACCATGCTTTAGCACGGGTCTATTCTCACTCCCTTTTTAGTGTCAAATAGTATTTCACAGAATGTATATCATGGTTTGTTTATTTGTTTAGCAGTTGGTGAACTGGTTTGTTTCTGTGCTTCACCATCATGCATAAAGTCATTATGAAGGGTTACATAAAAGGTTGTGAGTGGGCATATGACTTTCCTTCACTTAAACAGACATTAAAGGAGTAGAATCACTAGATAGTGGTGTAACGAATAGCTAGTGTTTAATAAGCTGCCCAACTACTGGGGAAACGAAACAAGCTTAAACATTTAGGTTAGTGGTCAAGAGCAAACTTTCTCCCAGTTGTACTTCCACCAACGAGGCCATGTGCTCACAGACAATGACCTTCCCTCGGTACTGTTGTCTGTGAAGCTGCATCAATGGGGCTGGCGTGAACTCTGCCGACTGACTCCTATAAAGCTATGAAGTCTTGGGGGTCCAATGAAATATAATCTAGTTAAGGAGCCCAGGCCAGCCTTGAACTTACAATCCTCTTGCCTTAGCATTCCTAGTGCTAGGATTACAAACATATGCCATCATGCATAGCATGGCCTTTTTCTCTCCCTTCCTTCCTTCCTTCCTATTTCCTAACAGCCAGTTGAACAATGGCCCTGTAGAGGAATGTCCCCCAGAGCCCACAGATTTGCAGGTTACCACAGATCTACCTTGGGACAACTGAGTAGCTTTAGGATGACTGCATGCCCCTTCTGGGCTTCCCCTCTTAGGAAGGAGATGACCCAAAGAGCAGTAGGGTCTAAGAGTTTTGGAGGTGCATTAGGCTCCCGTCACGAGGAGGACATCAGGAACTGGGAGACCTTAAAGCCATCTCTGTCTGGAAAACTCTTTTTGATTGATGGTTGACAACAAAGTCTCTGGAGTAGGAGCACCTGGATCAGATTCTACTCTAGACACTTAGAAAGCTGTGGCTTGGGTTCCGTGTGCTCAGGATAGGGAGGGCATCTTCAGTCCTTGGTTCCCAGCTCCTGGGAGAGGGACTGAGATGGGAACCCCATTCAGACCTCAACTGATGCAGGGTCGGGTGGGGGTTAGCCATGGAAACTGCATGCAAGATCTACACAGCTCAGGGCTCCAGGATCCCTCTTCAGATCCCAAAGGAGCATTGAATGTCATCAGCTGCCCTCTGCCGCCGACTTGGCAAAGCCCTATGCCATATGGGAAATTGCAAGGTTTCCACACTGGTCATCCTCAGGAGAAGCCAGAACTCGGTTCCAACTGCCCTTTGATCTGCAAGAAACACCAGGCTGGGCACCCTGGCAGGAAAAGCTATCATTGCTTCTGCGTCTCACTCACTCCCTTGCACACCACAGGCAGAGTGGTACCAGGCTTCTTCAAGTACCTAAGGAGTTAAACCATCACCAATCCCAGACCAGCTTCGCTAACTCCTCTAAATCCAAATGGGTGAGAGGCTCTGGCTCCAAGCGTCTTCAATGCAAAGGGTGAGGGAGGACAAGAACATGCCAAACTGGGTTTGAGTTCTGGTTTTCATAGTTACCACTTCCTAAGCCTCTCAAAGAGTGCTTTTCAACACACACATTTCTGTGAAGAGAAAGGTATCTTTCCTTCTGCCTGCTAAGTACCCAGAAGCATGGAAAGGACATTATTTTCCCTCTGTCCATTACACTTCTCAACCTTTCTGGGAACTATGAGAGTCTAGTTAATCCTTCCTTTCAGATGAGGAAACTGAGGCACTCAGAGTGAAAAGTATTGCCCACAGTCACCCGGCAGAGGAGCGATTCACACCCAGGCAGCTTGACTTTAAGTCAGACCCACTTTAACTCAAGCTTCTGATGCCCTCAGAAGAGAAAGAAAGATCAGTTTCTCAGGCTTAGTCCATCATCCACTGCACCTCTGTTCTGCAGGGATGGGGACCTCTCAGGACTCTGGCTGAATCAAGTGGGCTAGCGACTCTGTTCTGTTCTGTTAGGAACAACCAGGACGTCAAGGTATCTCTGCCGGAGACCTTGTTTCCCATGGATCTGCTCAACTCACAGCCCAGTGTGCAGGACCTCAGCGCGCTTTGGGATACTGTTCCCACTGGCAGTGTGGTGTCACTGTACAACTAAAGTCCCTCTCTGCCTTCTCCGAGGAGCCACATCCAGCTCAGATACTCTGTGTGCCCTGGCTAAAGCAAACGCCTCAGAGCCCAGGAACCCGGGGGGCCGGGAGGACACGGGGCAAGACCGCCTGTGCGCTGCACCAAGCAAGGACTCCCTTTTATGTCCAGGAATGAGGCGCCCCAGCACCCGGGCGCGCAAACGGCGGCTGTGGCTTACCTGTCGCGGCGCGCGTCTGCAGGACGGTGGAAAGCAGCGTGGAGATGATGGAGAGCAGCCACCTCGGGCGCCGGCCCTGCGCGGTCCTCCTGCAAGAAGCGGTGGCAGAGAAGGTGAGGTGGGGGTCGGGCGGCGAGACCAAGGCTCAGGGGCCGTGGGGCGCGGGTCCTACCTGTGTGTCATGGTGCAGCTGCCGGACCCCAGCTCCACTTTGCCCGCGGAACAAAGGCGGCGCTCGGCGGCGGCGGCGGGATCCCGGCTGCCGCCCGTGCCTGAGTCACCCGCGCTCTGAAACCCGACTCCGCCGCGCCCTGCGCTCCCCCACGCGCGGTGCCCCACCTCGCCGCTGGTTCCCGCCGCGCCTCCCTACGCCCCCTTCTTCTCGCCACCCCAGGGCCTTATGTAACACGCGAGGAAAGTCCTGCATGCAGACACAGAGCTCCACAACCTTAGGGCCGCCTGGGATAGCTGGGGTTTCCTTATAGGACAGACTAGGCTATTGAGATTCAGAGGGGAGTGGCAGTGTCCCAAAGCCACACAGTTGAAGTTGCTCCTGGTTGCTGTGCCACGCCCAGCACACCAACCAGGATCCCGCTTGCTTGCCCAGAGAAGCGCGGTGGGGACGGAAGTCATGCACAGAGCTAGGACTTTGAAGGCTTCATGGAGTGTGCACTGAACATTTTGGAATTCCCAAACCTTGACCAAACCTGATCTGGCCTCCTTCCGCCTGTCCCCAAGTTAATGAAGACGGTCCAGAGAAGGCAAGCAATTTATCAAGGTGTCCACCCAGTAAACCATACAAGAAAATCAACATTGGAGGAAACAACAAACCCTCAACGTTGGCCAGGGCACATAGTCAGGTGTATGACCTGCCTGCTGGGGACAAGACACCCCTTAACTAACAAGCAACACAGAGGGCAGGAGTTGGGAGCTTGGCTTTTATGCGTGCTATCCCCAGGAACTCTTGAAGTTTCTAGTGCACTGCAGGGAAAGTGGGGGTGGGGACTGGTCCCTTCTCAGGCCACGAAGTTAATGCTCAGAGTGGCCAGCACAGTACAGTGCTCACTGCTGTCTCCCCTGCTGTGATGATGGCACCTTCAGACCACAGGGGTCAAGACAGGCAGCACAATTGATAGGCTTTTAAGGGAGGCACCAGGGCTGAGGCACCAGGAGCCAAGGCAGGAACAAGGAAGACAGCATTCTAAGGACACTGCCCACTTACAGTGGCTTTGACATCTGTTCACGATGTCTATGGAGGTGAACTCTCTTTCCCCTTTTGTGCCTGCTGTGCTGGGTATAACACTTGTTACAAGTTACTAACCATGGGAAGCTGGCTTTCTTGGGTCTGGATTTCTGTATTCTGTGCAAAACGCATCAGCCAGATCTGTAACTGGCTTCCTGGAAAGATTTTCCCTAAGAAGACTGCAGCACCCAAGGCTGTTCCAAATGAAAAGGTTAAGAATAACAGCGTTTAATAATTATGACATGTTTGTTAAGATTCATATTTTGTAGGGCTGGAAGGATGGCTCAGAGGGTAAGAGCATGTAGTGTTCTTGAAGAGAACCCAAGTTCCAGGCACCCACGAACAGTGGCCTACGATCACCTGCAACTCTAGTTCTGGGGTTTCCTCCTCTAGGTTCTGTGGGCACTCCCACATGCATGTCCATACAGACACACAGATACACTTGCATGCAAATTGATAAACCTTCCTTTAAAACCCAAATTTGTGGATTATTAAAGTTCAGGTAGACCTATTGACATGGAATCTGCATTTTCGAGGCCAATTTTATTGGAATTGAATCGGTTCAGGCAATAATCTCCAGTTTATCGTGGTTGCCACCATCTCCTGTTTCCTGACGAAGGATCGGTCCTACTTAATACTGCACTTGAAGTCCGTCTTTGCTCATACGTCAGAGTGGAACTGGGTTGAGAGCTCACCAACCTGTGCCAAATGGGCAAACGGAAGATCTGTGGAGAGAGAAGGCTGTTTCTAAATGAAGATGGGGAAGAGCACAGATTCAATACACAGATAAAGCTTGTGTATACATAGGAGATAACATTGTGCCACAAGCCTGGCCTGCCCGGCCTCTGTGTTGCCTGCAGGATGAAGTATGCTGTATGTATGCTGTATGTATGTATACAGTATGCTGTATTCAGCTGATGGGGCTTGAGTGTGGTTCAACTTATCAGCGCTGGGCAATGCAGTAGACTCCTTTTCAACCCTCTCAGGGAAGTCCTGTGTACACATTTGTTGATTCTAGGTAAGCATCTAAGACCAATTCCTCAGAACCTGAAGACAAAGGTCCCTTGGGTCTTTTCTCACACGGTGATTGGAAATAGAGCCTGGTCAACAGTGCCAACTTGTGTCTCTTTCACCTGGAAAAGACAAGCAAGACCACTGTGTTGCCTGAAGGTGGGGGTTATGGTCTAAGACAGGGGATATCTCAGGCCTAGGAGCTGAAAGGGTCGGGAGATGGTCCCTTGTGGGTATGGGACTGATGGGGCAGGAAGCCAAGCAAGGCATTCCACCTCCTTCCAGACAGTGCCGTGAGGGCTTAAGTGATTTCCTTCCATTCAATGTGTAGTTGTAGAAATACCCGAAAGGAAGCATCATGTCATACTCTAGCTAGTCTAAACTGTTTACCATGGTTCAGGCTAATCTTCAAGACCGGGACGTGTGGAGACTGGGGATTTAATGTCCCGAATTCTCCAGAACTTGACTAAATGAGTAAGCTGTCCATTTTCCTACAATCCAGCCAAGTGTCCCAGAAGGCTCTGTATCCAAGGGCATTCTTCAGACTGTCTCCAGCAGCTAGGAGGGCACAGGAACCTGGAAGGAGCGCCCCAGACCTGGTTTGGAAAGCGGTTACCAAGAGTCAGTGCACAGCTTTCTCAGCTGGACTTTCTCAGTGTGTGGGTGTGATGTGCCTTTGCAATCTCACAGGAGATATACAAAGCCTGCCCTCTGCATCTGATCAATGAGAAGGAAAAGCAGACATCACCAGCCTGCGAGAAGTGAACTTAGTGAAACAGTTGGGGAAGAAGGCTGCGTCTCGGATAATCGAGAGAAAACCATGAATGTATGAGACCTTGGCTGTGTCTATGTGAAGGAGGCTTGTTGTTCAGCATGTCACATGATTATGGATTTGAAAATCTGACAAGGGGGATGGGGATTTAGCTCAGTGGTAGAGCCCTTGCCTAGCAAGCGCAAGGCCCTGGGTTCGGTCCCCAGCTCTGAAAAAAAAGAAAAGAAAAAAAAAAGAAAATCTGACAAGACAGCAGGACAGGAGAAAACAGGAGAGAGGGTGCAACAGAGGGTTCCTAAGCACACACCCAGTGTCCTGTCCATGTGCTCCTACCTCCTCTCTCCTGTCATTTATGTGCATAGTGGCCATTGTCCCCTGTCCACATCCCTTG
Organism: Rattus norvegicus; assembly: GCF_021556685.1. Taxonomy (NCBI): domain Eukaryota; kingdom Metazoa; phylum Chordata; class Mammalia; order Rodentia; family Muridae; genus Rattus; species Rattus norvegicus. Next base: position 66,768,359 of record NC_141538.1, on the reverse strand, counting down.
AATGTTTTCTCAGGCCCTGGAGCCTATTCTGTCTGCAAGCATGACAAAATTAAATTCCCCCTTCCCAATTCTTTTAGCCAATGGAAAATGGCTAGTACTTCTTTTTTTTTTCTTCCAGATCCTGTGTTACAAAAACAGTGATTTCTTAACCTTTCTCTCATTCCTGGTCTTTTCCTCTCCCTCCCTACAAGGAATACTCCAAGGGCCTGGCACACAGCAGGCGGGCACTCTTCCCTGAGCTATACCTCCAGCTACATTTTGAGGAATTTCTTAAGGCATTTGGAATGTGCTCTCACAATGCACACAGCTAAGGCCTCTTATGGGCTCTTCCTCCTTCGCTGCCACACGCCCCCTTCCTTCACCCTTATTCCCTAGGATGATACTCACTGCACAGAGGCACCTAAGACTCACTTCAGATGCTGTTGTCTGGGTAGCCAAGGATGAGAGAAGGGAATTTCTCTTCCACACTTTCACATATCCATGGTCCTTGGCCCAGTATCTGAAGTGTCTGTCACCTGTCACTCACTGCTTACAAGCTCCCGTTATTATGATATCATCGACATAGAAGAGGGACAAACATTACCGAGGGCTACACAATAGTGAACACTGAAGAGTCGATGTACCTGCAGTATAACACACTACAATATGTTCTCATCTTTACCATGTGAAAGTACACTCTTTTTGGAACCTTCCGTGAGACCCCACATGTGGGATCTTACTGCAACTCACTGCCAAAGGCCGTGTTGATCAGTTCTAGTAAATACACTGCATCTGCCTTGCAGCTGCCATTGATGTTAGCATCTGGCAAGGCTCAGGACGAGCTGCAATCATGTGCCACATTCATGTGGCCTTTTCCAGGGGTTTGGCACACCCTTTCCTTTTAACTCCTGGTGCTGCTGCTGCTGCTGCCCTCAGTACTTCCCGGAGTCTGGATTGCTTCTGCCTTGCTATCTCAAAGTGGGAAAGTAGTCTCAAGAACGCTCACTTGACTTTTCCCTGCAGAAGTCAAGTTGCCGATGTAAAGATTCTACTGGAAGCTCAGTGTATAGAGGCACTTGAGACTTGGCCCCAAAGGTACAGAAAGCACAGGTAACCATGGGAACAGGTAGGCAGCCCCCTTGTGTCATCCATTGCCAAGGCCCTTCTTCAACTCCCATCTGCAGCTTCATGGGTGGTTTATTGTAACCAGTGAGCAAGGGAAGGGGAGAGCAGAGCTGTGTCGCAGATAAATGAGGGTGTTGTGCAAGTCCTCACGGGGTGTAGGCGTACAGTCCTGCATCCCCCCTCCACAGTGACCGTGAAGGGCAAAGGTAATGAGAACTCTCCCTCTAGGTGCACCCTTAGGTTGTGCGCTGGCCCACCTCTCTGAAGGAGGGAGGAGTGGCCTTAGAGACCACTTAGAGAGAGGCCTGAGAAGTTGGTGCAGGTCTTGGATGATGGCCAGCAGTGTGAAAGACAAGGATGGCTGATTCAGGACAGGGAGTCCCAGGGAGGGCCGAGGAGATGTTAGCAGCTCTAGGACCTGACGTATAAACCTGAGGACTGGAATTTTAGAAACCATATAAAAACCTACCTTGGTGTGAGCAACTGTAACCCCAGCACGGAGACTGGTGGATCCTGGGGGTTTGTTGGTCAGCCAGACTACAAGAAATGGCCAATGGTGAGATCCATGTTCAGTGAGGGACCCTGTCTCAAAAAATGAGGGCCACCCAAAGTTGATCTCTGGTCTCCACTCAGGCAAGCCTACATTCAGACACCACCATCCCCAACCCCACCATCTCCACAAGAAAACATAGGAAAGAGGACTGTGGACTGGCCTGTATAAGCCCAAAGCCTATGTATCTCACACTGCTCGCTAGGGACTATCCACCACAGAGAAAACTCTGCAATGGTCCTGGGGAGACCAGTCAGTCCTCCTTCTTGTCCAACAGCATGGACTCCTCCCCTCTGAAGCATGCCCCAGTGACAGTGATTGTCTACTCCACTGGCCACAAATGCCCACACTGCGATCTCCATGACACCTCAGAGAGCCCAGCTGGTGCTGGTTTGCCTTTCCTAGCTGAGCATCTTTTGCCAACTCTACTACATCCCCAAACAGGCAATGCCTGCTTCATCCACCTTGTGTTCATAGGATGTTGATCAAATAAAAAGAACCATTTGATAGCAGAAGAGCGACTGTGGGTGAGGGGCCATTCGAGGAACCCCTCAGTGTGAGCATGTGCACAGAACACAACTGGGTATTGATACGGTAGAAAGGCCTGCTAAAGCCTCAGCGAGGGACAGCCCTGTGAGTTATGGGACTCACCTGCAGAATGTAGGAGACAGAGTCACTGACTGGCCAATGTGTCTCACGAATCTAGGATACAGATGTCCCTCAGTATCCACAGACGATGACCTCCTGACACCCAAATCCAAACTGGTCAAGTTCCTCATATTAAGTGGCATGATATTTGTATATCTATGCAACCCTCCTATATATTTCATTTAATTAGTTTTAAAAATTAAAATATAATTGCCTTATTTCCTTCCATCCCCGTTCCTTCCTCTAACTCCTTCCAAGACCTCTCCTCGTTCTCTCTCAAATTCATGGCTGTTAGTTATTATTGCTACATGCGTGAGCATGTACACACACACACACACACACACACACGAATAAATATACAAGTGCTGTTTCCATGTACATGTTTTAGGACTGAGCACTTAGCATTGGATAATCAACTGTGGGGCTCCTCCCTGGGGAAGACTGCTTCTGCTCTCGGCATCCCTTAGCTGCCTACAGGTCTTTTTCTGGGGGCGGAGTCCCATGGGCTTTTCCATGTTAGCACGTCTATTAGTATTGCCCTCAGCAGGCCCTGCTAAGGCATCCATAGAACCCTAACCTCTGCCATGTATAGAAGGCACAGCTGACTTCCTGCCTCTGGCAATCTTTCTGCTCTGTCTTCCATGATGTTCCCGAGCCTCAGGAGCAGGTTGTGTTGAGGATGTGGCTGGGGCTGGGCATCCCAGAGTCCCATATATCTTAAATCACCTCAGGATTAAATACAGTCTTGACTTAATGCACATAGTTACTGTATGCATTGTTCATGGAACAGAGGAAAGAAAAGTCTGCATATACTACAGTCAGAATGTCGGGTTTTGACCTGCATTGGGTTGAATCCGCAGATGCAGAACCCACAGATGTGAGGGACAAATATACAAGTCTGGGAGTCAAGGGATTGTGTTGGGGTGAAGTCTTCTTCCCTCAGGAGAAGCACTGAAACCCTGGGCAATCTCTGGTCAGGATGGTGGTTTCCAGCAGAGAAGCTTTTCCAGTGAAACAGTACTTCCATGAATCTTGAAGCTGTGGCTTGACTGGGTCACTTGGAGTTTCTCATGACATTGGACAAGCAGGCAGAAAATAGGGTGTGTGTGTGTGTGTGTGTGTGTGTGTGTGTGTGTGTGTGTGTGTGTGTGTTGGGGAAAAAGGGGGGAGGACAGTGAGGCTCGATGGGTACCAGGAGCCAGCCTCACTGCTACTTTGTACAGGCGGAGAACACGCATAGATGAAGAGAACAACCCAGAGGATTTCGGATGCATCTGGGTCTCAGGATGATGGCCGGGAGGTCTGAGAGCAGGATGAAGTCTGGACCGTCTCTCCAGGCAAGCTGGCTGGAGCATCTGTAGTGTGGGCTGAGAACAAAGGGAGTCTAGAGCGGGTGAGGAGGAGGAGGAGGAGGCCAGAGGCTCAGCTGGGGATGGAGTTACCTTTACTCTCTGGCTTTGCAGAGATGTCAGTTAGCTGTGCTCACACAAGGGACTCTGACTACCAGTCTTTCATCTCTTTTCTTCAAATATGTGAAGAACATTGTGTTCCCATAAAATTAGAGGCCCTGTGTAACAGTACAACCATCCCCTCTTTTCTCTAGGGTACATTCTAAGACCCCCACAGTGGATGCCTGAAATTGCAGATGGTTCTGAACCCCACAAGCACCATTTTTAACACATACAGGACTTCAATAAGATGTACTATATGGATTAGGCACAGTAAGAGTCACAACTATGAAATACTGATAAATGAGAGTAGTCATATCAATATACTCAACGAAAGCCTGTGGATGTAGCTTTCCCTCTCCCCCTCCCTCTCTCTCCCCTCCCCCTCCCCTTACCTTTTCCCTCTCCCTTCCTCATCCTCTGTCCCCTACCCTCTCGCCTTCCCTCCCCCCCTCCCCCTCCCCCTCTCCCTCCCCTTCTCCCTTCTCCTCCCCTTCCCTCTCCTTTCCCCTCTCCTCTGTGCTCTCCTTAGTCCATACTCCATTCTTGTCCTGTGATGACATGGAATGACTCAATGTCTCATCTTTAGAGGGAGTGAGGTCAATGGGTGCCCAGGGTAGTGTGAAGTGGAAGCTAAGGAATGAACCATCTAATGTTTTGGGGTCACAGTTAACTGCAAGTACCTGAACTGTGGAAAACACAACCACAGAGAGTCGGGGACTTCTTTTCAGGAGCAGTGTCTGTTCCTGGCTGGTTCCAAGTCCCTGCAGCTCACAGGTGGGCTGCACAACCCAGTGCACAGCTCTGGCCTCTCCTGCTTCACTGACCATCCTCTTTTATCATTTCCTGCCTCCAGGTGGTCATTTGCCATTGTACAGCCTTTGCTACTGAGGTCACCTCAGAACCCACCATTTGCCATGAGCATGACTTGACAGTGCCTTAACCCTCGGCCACTTCTCTTTCCTGCCATAGGACTTCATGGGGCCGGAAGTGTAAGATGCGGTGGGGCTCGTCTGCTGTGCACACACAAGCCCCTTGCAAAGGCACAGGAAATAATATGTGGACAACTTTGAACAATGGTAAGCAGAAACAATGGGTGAATAAATATTTTCCCCTTCCTCTCCCGGATGAGACCCGAGAAGCAGCTTCTTTAGAGGCATGAGGAAGACAAACCAGTCTGCACCAGATGGCCATTTTCTCTTTCCACTTTCCCACTTTACTGCCCCTCCATTCCCAAGAATTCTTCCAGAATCAACAACTCGTGACTTTGCTAGGTCTACCAAACACAGAGACCTGTTAGGGCAATGGAGTCTTATGGTGTCATGGATGGACTGCTAAGTTCTGTATCTAGGTCATAGAAACAGAACAAAATCTACACACACTGTGATGAGCTACAACCAGGACCCAGAAGCAAGAAGACTATCCTCTCAGGGACCATCTCTATAGCTTGTTACTAGACACAGGAGGCTGGTGTCCAAGGAAAACACAAAAATGCTGGCCTCTGGGGGCTTGCTTAAATATTGAAGATGACTTTGGGCTTCCAAAAGCCATAGAATAGAGGGAGGTGATGGTTATTTCCAAGAGGATAGTGGGGACTCTACCCAGTCTGTGAATGTATGAGCAATGTAGGGTACTCAAACACTAGACCACAGACTTTTAAATCCAGAAATAGCCCCTTACAGTCTGTGTGATCTTAGGAAAGTCACTAGTACTCTGCTCTTCAAATTTCATGAACTGAAAAAAGTAGTCATAATAATAGAAAGTGCCTAAAGCCCCTAACTGAGTCACACAAATAGCAATTCAGTGAGTATTTTATGTATCAGTCGTATCACTGAATACTTCGGTCTCTAGATAATAGGGCTGGGTTCAGAGTCATAGAATAGCGACTCAAATAGAACAGCCAGAGACCTTCAAGACCAGCTCCTCTGGCATCCAGAGGGGGGAGGACTTGCCCAGCGTCAGTTAATCTGAAGTCCTGACTGCTTCCGTTTGCCCTCCTCTCTGCCCAGTTCTCTCATACATGGTGTCAAGGCCACTGCACATCAGAACTGGGAACGATGCTCTGTGACTTTAAGATATCCTAAGGTATCTATGCACTCTGTTAAACCCAGCCCAGGGAGGGCTCCACTCTACCAAACAGCCATGGTTCATTTGTTTTCTAGTCTGTGCCATGCCTGCCTCAGTACCTTGTGAAAAGAAGGTTAAAAAGTCCAGGTTCCCTGTATTTGTGTAGTTAGAGGGGGGAGCTTCATGCTGGGCTTTTGAGTTGGAGGTAAGCATCTCCCGAGGCCTGTCACGGGTAGTCTAGAGTCACTGCAGCACCTGCTTGCTGAGCTCTGTCCTAGAATTGCTCGCATGAGAATGCACTTAGGTTTCAAAAACTGTCCCGGCAATGATCTATTTACTGCCTCCATCCGAGACACGCTGCTAATGTCGCTCCTAGATGAACTTCATCACCCGCCCACCTTGGGAAGAGGAAGGAAAAAAATGCATTTTGTTGAATTAGGCTTTTAGGATCTAAGAAAGCTACGTAGGACTAAAAGAGACCTTGTACCTGTTCCCAAGGTGAACAGACACTAAGCTGTGCAGCTCTCCTAGTAGAGGACTAGGGTGAGTAAGGACTCCCCATACCCTCAGGCTTCTTGCCTTCCATTTTCCCTGGCTCCCCCATCGATACACAGACAATGGCTGCCATTCTTTGAATACTATACAAAAGACGTGGCAAATATGAGTATGCTGGATGAGTCTATTTTTATGTAATAAAAATCACGTAAGGGTAAGGTGTTGTCAAATGTGTCCTTGAACTAAGCCAGAGAGGGGAACAGGACATTTGTTCCAAAAGTGATGGGTAAATGACTTCGCCTCACTTTGCTTTTGAGAGTGGGCAGTGACAGGCCATCTCTCTGCTCACACCTTGTCTTAACACACTCTCTTGTCTCTGGCTATTAGAGCCTGACTCCTCTGGGTACCATTGGGAAGAGGGAATGGTCTCTGTGATTGGCAGCAGGCTATAGCTTCCTCTTCCCTCAGCCCTAAGGGTTCAAAGGTTTACAGACGCTCAATAGTGCTCTGGGAATATTCAGAAATGGAATCTCTTTTGTCACAATGAAAGTGGATGCTATAAACATTTGTTAGGCCAAGGGTATCATATTCAGCAATGGGAGAGGTGGTCTACCCAACATGAAATATTGCAGCAAAACAGTGTTGGTGGCACACACTGAGAGATGCCAACAGACTGTCGCTGTCAACCTTCACTGATAGAGACCATCGGGCTCCCAGTCCCATCTGCACTCACCGTGCACCACTTCTCCTTACCACATAATTCCCAGATCTCTCCCACCTTATTCTGCTCCATTTTATTAAAGGTCAAAATCAGCAGATCACCCACCCCTGAGATCGTTTTCATGATCCACGAAGAAGCAATGACCCATGTGATGATTTCAAAATATTTAATCAGCCATTGGATAGGAATGTTGGGCAATTCTCAAGATGAGAATCATTCTTCCGCTTTCCTGCTTGACTTTTAAAAAATCATGGGACTTCATTGGGCTGGAAAGATGGCTCAGCACTTTAGCATACAGTGCTCTTACAGAGGGCAGGAGTCTGATTTCCAGCCTTCATATCCAGAAGCTTGCAAATACACAGAGCTCATGCTCTGGGGGAACTGGAATTGATGCTCTCTTCTGACGCCATGGGCACCTACACCCATGTGCATGTGGGCACACACACACACACACACACACACACACACACACACACACACACCTCTATCATTTGAGACATAAATGAATAAATAAACAGACATCTGCAGCAGTGTGGCCGACAAAGAGGTCCACTGTGCCTCATTATAATGGTATCTGTGTATCATCAGCCTTGCAAACTGTGTGTTCCCTTTGTGCCTCTGACACCAGGTCAGATCTAAGAATGAGATCAAACTCTCATCAGGAAAAATCCCCACTCACTCCTGGGATTCCCCACCTTAACACATCAATAACCTCCCCCCTTCAGCACAGTCTCTGCTCCCTGTCACCCCGAGAGTGTGCACCTTGCTCTGAGGTAAACTTGCTCCCAATTCCTTACTTTGTCTCTTTTCTAAATTCTTTCCCCAGCAGTGACAAGAGCCTGGACCCGCTGGGTGGAGGGTTCCATCTCTCTGTACCTAAGATCTCCCCAGCCTTCATCAACAGTGTTCAATCTGCTGCCATTAAGTCTCTATCGCAAGTGATCTCATCCCTTCTCCCAGTGTCTCTGTAACAGCGTTCTCAACAACCATTTTATCGACAAGTTTGAAAGATACCCTTCCAGAAAATGGAGTCCAACTCCTCACCTTGGACATCCCCCCACACACACACATCCTGCCTCAGTTTCCTACTTCCTTGGTTTTTGGGACTCTCTGTTCCCACACAGATAGCCCACTCCAAAATACTGCCTGTCCTCCTCGTGCACTACCTGTGTAGCCAGGTGTTTGCGCACCCCAACACCCACTCTCACTCCCACTTCTAGCCTGGAGAACCCTGCCTCAGCCAAGCACCCCTACTTAGTGTCATCCCACCAACAAGCTAGCAAAGGAAAAGCTTTGCTTCTGCTGTGGCCTCTGTTCTTAGAACCTATATGAGATGATGCTGGCTGGCATGGTTCAGACCATCAGGACATCCTTAGCTCTTAGCTCAAAGGCTCAGCGCAGCAGCTAGGGCAGGGCTGTGCCCTCAACCCCATGACAGAGATGAGGAAGCCAATAACACTAACCTTCTTGAAGTCAGTTAGTGGATAAAGGGCAGAACCTTCCGGCTTCCCGTTCATATTTCATTCATTGTTTCACTGGCCTTCCCAGAAGAGCAACAGAACTGATCAGGTCCACCTCACTGTCCACACAGCACAAGAAAAGATTGCTTGGGAGTTTTCCTACCAACATGCTGGGTCTGACATGCTATCTGTGGTTGGAATAGGCTTAGCCTCCACCCCTCCTACCCCCATGCCCAAAAGCTGCCTGTGGTCTGTGAGTACCTAGGAAAGAACAGGGTTTCTGGAACTCTAGAAAAACTCAGAAGCACAAAGTGTCTCAGAAAAGACTGTCCCCAGAAACAAATAAAATAAAACATAACTTTTTATATTTGTCTCATTGGGAAAGGCAAGTTTTAATTACTCAGAAAACTATCAGAGCAGCCCTTTTGCCAAAATGCTAACATGCACATGTTATGAGGGATTTTTTTTTTCTTTGTAAGCCAAATTTCCTCTCTCATGTTTGGGGACCTCATGAAATGGAACACCTACCTTCTTCAAAAGATACTTTGAAGCCATAAAAATGTTCATAGGCTTTGACTCAGTAATCCCTTTCTGGGAAGCTAGCCTAAGAAAATACCCTGAAATATGGCAAAAGCCATATGCAGAAAAATATCTATCAAGGAGCTACTCAGTTAAAAACTGGACTCAACCCAAAGATTCAATGAAGGGAAAGGAGGGCAGTTAAGTCTAAACCTTGAAGAAATATTCTGTAGCCATTAAAGATGAGGGGTATACAATTTATGAAGGGTCACAGAAAATGCTTATGATAAAATATTAGGTGGAAACGCCTGGAAAAATATTGAAATGCACACAAGTTGTAAAAGCAATAAGGAAATGTAGAAAACGTAGTTGTCACAACGTCAAAACAGCGGGCTTATGGATTTGTACCTTGTTTTCAATTTTCCTTCTTGTTATCTTATCACCACTTTCCCATAACAGTTGGAATTTCTTTAAGAAAAAGCAATGGATGTTACTAGTTATTTCTCCAGGAAAAATACACCAATAATAAAGATTAGACGTCGGGAGGAAAAGCGTCCTGCCCATCACTCATTGTCCTTAGAAGACATCGATTTTTCAAATGAGGTCAATAAAAAAAACGTATGCAAAAAAGGAAAACATTTTAAGGTAGTTTTTGTTCTAGGCACAAAAAACACCAGATTCCATTACTGCAGAAACCATGTCATGTTTAACCAATCTCTTATTTCTGTGTTTTTCGGTTGCTATGGAGACACATACAAGGACCTTCTTGTCAGGGAACTTTGAAATGATGCTAAGTGTCTCAGAGTTTCTATTTCATCCCCAGAACTCTGTGCCTTGATCAGTTGGAGGTGGATATTGAATGCAGGAAATAAATCTAAATTCTCATCCAGGAACTTTGGAGACAGGAGAGAATTGGAAGGGAGCCTTGGAGTAGAATTCTCCTCCATGAGAGCCTTAGTTCAGTGACGCGGGTGGAAGGCAGACATACATGACCTTCCAGGGATGAGGCAGTCAAAGTTCTACCCCAAGATTAAACGGCACCACTTCACACAGGAGATGGAAAAAGGATGACCCAATAGTTGGCTCAACAGGCAAAGAATTTGTTGCTAAGCCTGATGACTTGAGTTCAATACCCAGGACCCACATGGTGGAAGGACTCTGAATCTTACACATTTACCTCTGACCTCCACACAAGTGCCACAATCAAGCAATCCACCATTGGTCTTGTTGTTGTTTGTTTTGGTTTGTTTGTTTCGTTTTTTGTTTTTGATGTTTCTTTTGTTATTGTCTGTTTTTAGGAGAAGGGAAACAGATCTCTGCCCTGGTTATCTGCCACTGTGTTAACAAAAGCACCCTAAAAATCCCAGAGTATTTGGATACATTCGATGTAGGCTATGGTATCGAGGGTCAGGAAATTAGACAGTGCTCACCCGGGCAGTTCTCTTGCTCTTCGTGGCATCTGAGGACACTCTAGGACACCCAACAGGAAACTGGGGCTTTGCTGGAGCATCCTCAGATTAGCTGTCCCCATCTCATGGTGACTGCCACCCCCACCCCAGAGTGAGCATCCCAAAGCGCAGGAGCTCCAAGGTTTCCCGTTGCTTACTCATCTCCGACGTCAAAGACGTTTGCTTCCGCCCTACACCATTAATCAAGAAGGGCACTAAAGGCGGCCCAGGTTCAAGGCAAAGGGATTAGAACTCTAGAGAGAGAGAGGTAGCAAAGATTTGGGGACCATCTTGGGCATACCACAGAATCAGAATCGCTTTAAACATGCTGAGTTGAGGGAAACTGTGAGTAGGAGGGACACAGGCAGGCGGCCCATTGCAGACAAGAGCAGGAAGGTGGAGCTCCTACGGGTGCTGGTGGTGCTGCAAACGTGTAGAGCATTTGTTTATGTATCCGCCTGTTTATTTACTTATCGAGTCTCAATGCTGTAGCCCATGGGGCTGGCCCCACTGAGGATTTGACCCCATTTGGTGATATATGATTTGAGAAGCCTTCTCAATAATGCATGGAATTACTCATCCGCTTGGGACCCACTCACCCTCACTGGGCATCCGTCTGTGATGGTAAGTGTCCACTGTCCAGTGTCCACCTGAATGATGGAGCTCTGGGTATGCCCTCTGGGGGTTACCTTGATTTACAATGTCTGGGTCAGCACCCTTAAAAGACACCTGAGCACCTCTTAGGCAGTATTTGCCTAACTCTGCAGTCACTTCAGGATTTCCAGGAGTAACAGAGCCTCCCAGACCTATCACCTCCTGGTGCAGTCCTGGGGCACACACCGCACAGCAGCACAAACAATAATCGTATGATTATGAGAGATACCTTAATAGCGCTCCCTCCAGTAGCATGGACTTCTCCCCGGGTTGGCCTGAGACAGAATGAAGATCAACCAGACGCCAGCTGGACCCAAACTGCCTAATTCTGCAGCTCCCGTGTTGCTGTGAAACTGTAAGAAAAGCTGTCTTTTATCCCACACTAGATCTGGCACTGTAGTGCACCAAGATACCTGGTAGACATCTCCATCTCAGTCAGCAAAGTGTCTCAGTGTCTCACCTGCTTTGCTCCATCCCTGAGCCCGGCAACAATCTCCCTACCCGTCTATTTCCCAAGGCAAGTTGCCACCGTGCCAGACATAAACATCCCAATTCCGTGGTGGGCCCAGTGTCTCCAGCCACCACGAACTCTCTTGAATTCAATTAAATTGCCACACGAAAGAACATGAAACACAATAACCTCTGATCCAGTTGATAAGATATAATTGCCCACCTAGACATACAAAGCCCTGTACACATCCATCCATTAAGAACATTCATAACGGGGCTGGGGATTTAGCTCAGTGGTAGAGCGCTTACCTAGGAAGCGCAAGGCCCTGGGTTCGGTCCCCAGCTCCGAAAAAAAGAACCAAAAAAAAAAAAAAAAAAAAAGAACATTCATAACAACCTGTAAACGTGCAGAGAGGAACCTTAACATCCACCTTCATGTTCTCTCGGCTGCTTCTTCTGCCTCCTCCAGTCTCCTCCTCCTCCTCTCTGAAACTTCTCTCCCACCCATCCTTCCTTCTCGTCCAATGACAGGCCTTGTTCTATCCTGTACCTACCTTCACCTGCATAATGACATCATTCTACTCTTTCTCTGTCTCTCTCTGTCTCTTTCTCCTTCCCCTCCCTCCCTTTGTGTCTCTATCTGTCTCTGTATCTCTGTCTTTCTGCCTCTCCCTCTCCCTCCCTCTCTCTCTCCCCCCTCTGTGTGTGTGTGCGTGCGTGTGCGTGCATGTGTGTGCGTGTGTGTGCGTACGTGTGTGTGCGTGTGTATGTGTGTGTGTATGTGTGTATGTGTGTGTGTGTGTGCATGTGTGTGTGTACGTGTAAGCCTAGGGCTTTTATCACTCAGAGGCAGCTGGAATGCTCAGTGCCTGTCTTCCCAGATGGCTGCTTTGATGAAGTTCCTTTCCCTTCCTTTCACCCTGATTTCTACTTGCCTTCTTTGGGTGACTGGTTGGAACTGTCATGTTGGAACCCCCAGAGACTGGCCTCTGGTTTAGGATCCCATCTTTGTCAAATATGTAAGGTAACCAAGGTAACCACAGGCCAGAAAGTCCATACCCACCAGTTCTTCAGCTTTCGGCAGAGCTGAGACAGGACCAACGGGTTCTGTTTGCATGCCCAGGACTGCTAACTTCTTTGTAAACACCCTGCTTTTTGGTGACTTCTCCTGATGTTCTATTTGTGATGGGGATTTGAGGAACGACTGCAAACCCTCCCTTTGTTTCCCTGACATCTTAGATATGGCAGGATCAGCAAGGACTAGCAACCATAGCACTGTCTGGGTCCAGTAGATCTAAGGGGCAGCAGCTCCCAAGGAGCATAAATGAGCAATGCCTCAGATTCTGTTCCAGGGAAGCAACATGAAGAACCTTCCCAATCACCAGGGCATTTCTTTCTTAGAAGAGAAGGTGGCCTCAGGAAATACAAGTCTAAAAACTGGTCACAGCTGGACAGGAACACAAAGCATTTGTGTACCCTGACTACATGAGAGGGCAGCCCTGTGGAACTCTGTGTTAGAACCTAGGGCTGGAGGCTGAAGCTGGATGTGGGAAGGATGGAGGGGCAGTCGGGGGAAGCTGTCTGAAGGAGGAATAAGTTCCTTTAAGAAGGGTTCCCTGTGCCTGGAAGCAGCAAGTATTATAAGGGGGACAGATTCCAAAAAGAGAGGAGACATGGCTTCAGATTCAGTTGAGTGCCCATGGGGAAGTCACTTCACCTCTCTCTTGACTTCTCCACAAAGCTGATTGCCCATCTCCTAAGACTAAGGAAGCTGCTGGCCCCAGGAAGACAAATAGGGCTTCCCTTCCCATTCAAACCTGAGTCACAAGCCCAGTTGTGTCCACAGGTCTCACTCTAGGAGGGAATATTCAGACCAGTAAAGACAGGGAGATTCACCAAGAGCTCGGTCCAGAAAGCCGAGTGACCTGCTGCACTTGGGCTTTCCAGTTCCCACAAGCTGCCCCTGTCCCAGGCCCCAGTGGCTCTGCTGGACTTGCTTTAGAATGGGGAGGGAGTGGTCTACATACAGAGATTGTGAAAAGCTTCCCAAAGTGCCTTCAAATCCTGGCAGAGTAATGTATTCCTGCTGTGGACTTTGGTAAACCCAGGAAAGAGAAAATGAATGAATAAAAACCAGCTCTTCTCGGATAATACTTAAAAACAAAGATCTGGAAGGTTGAAGGAAACATCAATCCCTCAGACACCTTGGAATGTCCACACACATTTATTATTAGGGGATTTTCCCACACTTAATTTCTTGGAATGAAGTGTTGAATAGCTGGGTGTTCGACCCACCGCACCCTGAGTCTATTATTTCCTAGAAAACTTTACTGAAAAGCTTTAAAAATTCCATGCACCTTTTCCTTCTGATAGATGTCTTAGAATGAACTAGAGACCACTTGAAACACATCAAAATGTACTTGGGTGGGGGGGTATCATTTTGAGCTACAAGGATTGAGAGACAGACATCTTTCAGAATAAATGTCAAGCATTCTTTTTAGATGAGTTAAGTCCTTGCAAAGGTTCCCACTGCTGGTTAATCCATCCCTAATTCAAATTGCAGCTGCTGGCTGATTCTGGGTGAGGAACCCCGGGTGCCACTTCCACTACTCTGTCCAACCCTGGGAAACGGATGCTTTTGGTCTCTTCATGAGCCCAGGGGATCTGGCTCGACTTCTAGGATTCTTTTCTTGTGCTCTTAGAATCTTCACATGGCTGTGGATGCACAGGAGTCTGGAGGATGGGAGGATGGGTGTTCTCAGAGTCTGTTTGTCAGGACTCTGGGACCTGTTAGGAGCTCGTATTGTCCTGCCTACTGAGGCAAACTCAGTAGTCGGGGTTAGCATTCCAGGTTCTGATCAGGGCTCAGTGATGGTTTATCCTGTCTGCTTGATTAGATTGAGTAGCCAGCCAGGAGAACATACTTCTGGTTGTGTCGAGAGCTTTTCCAGGGAGGACTTACTAAAAGGGGAGGATCCACTCTAAATATAGCCTGCATCTTCTAACAAGTAGAGGATATTGGTGGAATGAAATGGGAAAAATGGAAAAACCCAGCTTATACATCCCCCTGTCTCTCCCCTCCCACTCCCCCCCTCTCTCCCTCTCCTTCCTGGCTGCGTAAGGTGACCCACTTGACTATGCCATGTCCACCTTGACACAGCAAACGCAAACTTCTGAAACCGGGAGTCAGAATAAACTACCCCCTCTAAATTGTTCCTCTTGGGTATTTGTCACAGTGACGAGAGGGAAGCATAGACAAACCAGGCATGCTTCGAGGTCAGCAATGCCACTCACTACCTGGCCAGGTCACTTTTCCACCACATACCTCAGTTTCCTCGAGATGCAATGAATGGAGACAGCCTCTACCATTCCAGGGCTGTTTGATGACTAGGGAGTGAGTTCAAGGAGAGCCTTTAGCCTGTTCTTCCTAGGGCCAGGAAGAGAGGAAGGCCAGGTAGGGTCTTGGAGAGAATGACTCCCTAAACTTTCCATCAGGAGATGCTATTACCGAGGTCTCAGCCAGTCCGTGATATTTCAGAAGTGCTCCGCGAATGGTTGCCACTGTTTCTTGGGGGAATCTGAACTTCTATCTGTCGTAGCAATTTTGGCCAGGTAGAGCTCAAAGGACTCTGAGAGGTTGATGTAAGAGAAAGAACGTGATTTTATGGTTCACCAGCTGATGTCCTTTGCACAAGGAAGGCCACACGCTTCCTGAGAAGGGGTTCAGTCGCTGTCAGGACTCCTTCCTCCCCTTTCCAGGCTTCCTCAGAGATAGCCAAGGCTGCTCTTGGGTTTGGACTCTTATCTATGATCATGGTGTTCTCTGTATCATACATGCCCCAAAGGCATTTGATGTCCATTCCCAATTAAAAGTCTCAGAACTAAGAGTCAGAGGGAGCAAGGGTGAGTCTTCCTTCTGTCCAGGAGAGCATCACTAACATCACCTGATATCACCCTAATCCAGGAAGCTGTTAGTCTCCCTCATGGCCTAGACAAAGCAGGCATCAGTGTTTGCTCTTTCTGATGCTGTTATCTTAGAGATTCTAGAAAATTCCTGAAGCCCAGGAAACTGAAAGGCATCCAGATCAGAAAAGAATGGAAACACCTTCATTTAATAGTTGGCATCAAGATCCAAGGAGAAAACCCATGTAGCCACATGGAACCTGCTGGAACAACAGACCAGTCTGAGGAGTCGCAGGGTACCAGCTCAACATATAAAACACCTTTGTCTCTTTAGAGCAGAAATACAAAAACTACAATATAAAAACTTTAATACTTTTTTTTCTTATTTTACTAGACAGGCTCTTGCTACATAATCCAGGTCATGTGAAACTTGAAGGGGGTCCTCCTGCCTCAGCCTTCCCAGTGCTTGACTTACAGGTGTATGCCAACATACCTGACTCAGAGTCCTATTTAAAATAGCATAAAGTATAAAAGGCTCAGGGACAAGCCTGGTTCAAGCTGGGAAAAGCCTACAGTGAAAAGCACACACGTCACTGAGAGGAGCAGATCTAAATAAGCCACTAATGAGCCACAGGATCGTAAACACCTTACAGCTGTTCTCTCTTCCAAGCTTTGCCAATGTAACCTTTACACTTGTGTGTGCCTTTGGTTTTCTGGGAATCAATTTGTTAATGTGTGGAGCAAGGGTTGGACCTGTGGACACATTGCCCCAACGCCACTGTTGAAGATTGCTTTTCCTGAATCAAATCACCTTGCCAAAAGTTTTATCATCAAAAATGTGAAATCTTAGTTCTGAACTCTCAGGTTCTGTCCCATTGGGCCATACTTCTATCTGAGTCAGTAGCACGCCGTGCTGCTTGCTGCAGACACGTGGTAAAATCTGTGGTTGGGATGTAGGGGTCCCCTGTACATTCTTCCTCAATCCTGGATTCTGGGTCTGCACGATGGGCTTTTGATGAGGACATGCAAGGAGTTTAGTGGAGAATACGTAGACTTTTCAACAGATTTTGTTAGTTTCTTGTCTCCCTCTGTGATGGCAGAGGCACCTTAAGGAAGGAAGGGCTTTATTTTGGCTCTCGGTTTGAGGGTGCATAGTCGGTCATGCTACAAAGGGAATGGTGATGGAGTGTGAGGGTTGTGTCTGCAGAGAGAAGAAAGCTCGTGCTCTGCTCACTCCTCCCCACCCCATCCCCGCCCCTTTCCCTCAGTCTGAGACACCAGACACCAGCCTGGATGGTGCTGTTCATGGTAAGGGTATCTCTTCCCTCCCAGGTGCTGTGTCTTCTGGGTGATTCCAAACCTAAGATCAACCATCAAAATACAACTCAGGACAAGATGGATAAGCCTTTGACTTTCTGTTCTCCGTTGTCTATGCCCCTGCTTCCTGAACTGCTTCTGTTCTTCTAGAAGGCATCGTTTAATTTTGTTCCAAAAACATAAATTTAATTGTTTCATTAACTTTTATATACTCTTGGCTAGTGCTCTCAGTTTTCAAAAGCTGGCCCTTATCTCTTCATCCACATACTATTTCCTGAGCTCTGCGAGCCTGAGAGTCTTAGGGGCACGTGATCTAAGGAAGGAGGCTATGAACCTCTTTTCTGAGTTCCAGAGGAGCGGCCTCCTTCTTCTGGCTGCTTTTGAAGGGCTTGGGTTGCTACAAGGATTCAGTCATCTGCAGGGTTTCAAACACGAATAGATGAATGGAGTGTCTTCCCTCATGTGAAAGGGAAAAAGGTTCCTCTGCCCCCCAATCCCTCCTTCCCTCTTCTCCCGCATCCTTTGTGGCCACAAGACATAGTGAAATATTGGGGTGCCCAGGCAACCTAAGCAAATGGGTCTCAGACAGCCTGGGTCTAGTGGGAGAGAGAGGGCAGGGCTTCTCAAAGTGTGGTCCCTGACTACCAGGGAGCTGCATCCCCACCGTCAACCTGTTAGGTCAGACTCTCTAGGCTGTGCCCAGCAACTTGCTTAATCTGTCATTGCTTGACCCTGAGCTTCCCTGCTGGTAACAGACCATCAGCAGGATCTGGCAGCCTGCTTCTGCTGAAACCCACTACTCAAAACTCTCTGGTCTCACTTCCTCCTCTACAGCTGGAATGATCATGGTACCAGGTCTCCTGAGACTGACTCGCTTTCTTTTCTTGTTAATGTGACAAAACTCACAGCAGAAGCAACTTCAGTGGGGAAAGATTTCTTTTGGCCCTCGATTTCAAAGAGAGCTCAGTCCACCATGGCAGGAGGGGCAACAGCAGCAGTTGTGGTTCTGAGGCACAGGAGCAAGTGGTGTGGGCTGCTGCCCTGCAGACAATGCAGAGAGCAGAGCTGTGGAACCTCCGAATGCTCTCCCACGGTGGCTTACCTCCGGCAACCAGGCCCACCTCCTACAGGTTCCATTGACTTCAGAATGACTCCCCAAGCTGGGAACCAAGCTTTCAAAACATGAGTTGGCGGGGGAAGAGCATTTCAGATTCAAACCATAACAAGGCTTTTGTTCACAGGAATATGGGGAGCCTTGTAAATCATTTAAGGATTACTTAATCATTAGCATGCAAGTCTTCTTTGCCTCCGCTGTGTGTAAGGTCTCAGAGGCACGAATGACAGTTGAATAACAGTTATTAAATTTCTGCTGAGGCACTTGGAAACAACAGCCCTCTCTGCCTTCATAACAGGCAAGTACTTAACAACCATCTTCAGCACACGGGGAGAACAGAGCTCTGAGGTATAGAATGATCCTTCCAGGGTCTGGGTCCTAGGCCATTTTCAAACTAAGCATCTGCATCATGAGTTCTCAGTGGGCGGGGCTGCAGTCTTGATTAACATGAGTCCCTGTGTTAGTCTCCTCTGGGAAGGAAAGATGTGGTTAACCGTGATAGTTAGTGGTGTAGGAAGCTCTTTGCAGGAACCCACCTGTCCCCTGCCTCATGGCTACTCTCTAACTCTTGATGAGGTAGAATAGATGTTAGCCTATAGTGGTGGCTGAAAAGACTGAGCCAGCTCCCATTTCTGACCCCAATATTTCTCATCTGGGTGTGTAAGCTTCAACCAGGCACGCCACCCTTTAGAACTGCCTTCTTTTCTCAATAATTTCTTTCTTGTTATCAGCTTTTATAGGCAATGTTTTGTTAAATTGCCCAGGCTGGCCTTGACCATACTATGTAGTTCAGGCTAGCTTTGAACTATGTCGTTCTGTTTCAATTGCTTGACTACAAGAGGTTGGCAAAGAAGACATTAAGAATTTCTCATATTTCTTCTTTGTGAGACCCGTGAGAGGGGGGTTTGGGTATGTGACTTTGTCCTTTCTCTTCTGTAAAATACTTTATTACCCAGCTCCCAGAAGTACCCTGGGACTCAGCTTACACCATGTGAATGCTGTGGAAACAACAAACTGTAAAGTGCATACACCAGTATGGGATAGGAAGGTACAGTGGGAGTTTGCCGAAGATGCAGACCGCTGTTCCTGCCAACTCCACAGGCCTCTGTGGTCTGGCACGGCCGGCTGAGGCACTGTGCAGCTGGTGGACCGGAAGTGGGGACTGGTAGAAAATCTGGCAGGATGTGGCACTCCTTGCTGGGGAGTGGCCTAGAGCAACAGGGACTCATGGACCCTCTAGGCAGACCTGCAGGCCATCAGCTCAGCATGGTCTGAAGATCCTCTGGAAGCAGGCCCAAGGAGTCCATTTGCAGAGAGCACGAGTGTCAGTTCACAGGGTGAATATGGACAAGCCTCCCTATGTGGGTTTGTTCTCCCAAGCAGATCCCTCTAGAGTTCTATTATTCCTCCCTCACTGAGCTAGAATTTCCCTACCAAGTCCCCTTTCCTAAACAATGGGAAGTGTGTCCACCCCATGGAGCATCCAGACCCCAGACTTAGCTTCCTTATTCCTGGTGGGGAGGATTGGAGCTTGGGTTCAGGCAACTTGGGGTATGTGGCCTTGGGGTACATGCCTCACCCTTTGAGCCTCAGTTTCTCCACCTGCAAAACAAAAATTCTAAACATCCTCTGAGACTCAAGGTCAGTGAGCCGATATGGGTGTGGGGACCTGGCTAGCTCAATGAGATGCTCTACTGTTGTCCAAGACCCCTTCCTGGTGGAAGTAGAAGTATCCGAGACTGTTAGGGTCTGAGAGCCTCACCTGAGAGCCGTATACATTTCTTTTAGGCTTTTGAAAAACTTGTAGAAGTCTGAGAATTCCCCTGCCCCGAGGCCTTGGTGGGGATGGGAGGATGGGGGGCGTGGGTATTAGGAAAGCACAGTATCTTAAAGCTTTGTCCTGAAGGCCCACCAAGGCCCTTAAAAGAAGTCCCATGGTCAGAGGCAGCTGGTCCTGTGGTGAGTACAAGGTAGACCACAGGCGGGGCTGCTACAGTGAGTGAAGCCTGTTACTAGAGCCAGGACATAACAGAGGAGGCAGCATCAGGGGGAAGCTGGCATCTCCGGTTCAGGATTTCTGGAACCAAACCTTGGCGCTCCTCCCACCTCTCTAATGTCAAGCATGCCAGGAGGGCAGGAAATAGTCATTTCAAAGACTAGACCAGTCATTTGGCAAAGGGGTCAGAGTCAGAGGTCCAAGCACTCAAGGGACCTGCAAAAAGCCTTACCCATTTCCTTCTCCACATCCTTTCTTCCCCGGCCCGTCTGACCTAGACAGACATATTTTAGAGATCAAGACCAAGGAAGAGAGAGACCTGGGCACCAGAAGGAGAGAAAACTGAGGGTTTAGGTTGGGTAGAGGGAACTTAATCTGGTGGGGGTCTCCTGTAGCAAAAGACCACATGGATGGGAAGGATGCAGAACCCCTCACCTCTGCCAGACCCATGCCCCACTGCTTCTGCCTTTGCACACTGACACTACAATTTCCAAGCAAGGGTTCTTATTCCCATTGCACAGGCAAAGCAACAGAGAGTCAGAAAAATGACCACACCATAATCCACCACTGGCTGCCACTGAGTACAAACAACTTTGCCAAACAAGGCCTTAAGAATACCTCATGTGTCTTTCTGTAACCTTTGAGACCCGTGAGAGGGAGATCCAATGATACCCTCATTCTGAAGGTGTGAAGGTGCCCAGATGTCAAAGAAAGATGGTTCCAGTGGACATCAGCTCCATACTTGCAAAATGATACCACCCTGCCCAAGGACCTGTCCTGAAAGACAGGTACAGGGTCAGCCTACATCTTCTGACCCCATGTTCAGAGCCTTTTCCTGCTGCCCTTTTACCAATGTGTTGTTACCCTAATTCTGGCTGCTCTCCCATACTGAAGAGGCACCTCAGTCCAAACTATAGGTTCATGTTATTGTAAAATTATAAAATGTGGTCTTTTATCCCCCACGAGGTCCACACCGCAGTGCCCCAAGATATCTGCTAGATATCTTGGCGGAAACACACATCCCAACTCTGCAGTGGCCCAGTGTCTCCAGCCACCATACACTACACGCTCCCAAAGTCAAATTGCCACATGAAAGACCACACAACACAATAACCTTTGATCCAATTGATAAGATACAATTGCCCACCTAAACATACAAAGCCCGGTACACAGCCATCCCTTAAGAACATTCATAGGGGGAGTGTTCATCAAGCTCCTGGGCAGTCACATTTGTCTGGTGTGAAGTTCAGGTAGATGCTAGGAGATGGGAACAGAATGCGGGTGTTCTAGACCACATGTTCAAGAACGGCCGGGACTGTGTCTCTGTAAATCATTCCTTCAACTTATCACTCACCCACTCTTCATTCATTCATTCATCCAGCAAATATGTCCTGATCCCTTATCATGTGACTCAGTGTTTCAGCAATGAATTTGCAGTAGTGAACCTAACAGGGGCAGAGACTGGCCTATGCAACATTTTCAGGGAAACAACCAGGCAGTTAAGTCAATTATCAAATGCATATACAGACTCCCCATGCTCAGAACCTAGGGAAGGTGCCTGGTGACTGTGTACACCCACAGACCAAGTGTTTATCTAAACTAAGTGGCCTCTTGAAGCCAGTACACCTTCCCCTGCGCCGTGAGGGTTTCAAAGGACCGGAAGGAGATTGTGTTGGAATTAGTCTTCCCTGCCTTGGGAACCCAGGGCCACTGAGGTGTCAGCCTGAGGTTTGGATTAACTAAAATAAACTAAACTTTAGAGTCACTGAAATGATTCAATTTCAGGAAACACCAGGCCCAGGGACAGCAATAACAAAAATAATCAGGGCAAACATTTACACAGCACACAGTGTGAGCCAGCCCCAGGAGAAGCCCTGGTTCCCGACAGATGACGAGGCCACATCGGAAGGAAGGGGAGGCGAGTGGAGGGGTGACCCTGATCAGAGCTGTCCCCCGGGATCACCATTGTTCACTCAGACTCCACTGTCCCCTCAACTACAGCAAACTGTCAGTCCTGGCGCCTTTGAAATTCTCAGGGACTTAATGGCAGAAAAGACAGGTCTTCCCAACCAAGAGAAAAGTCTGACTCCCTAATGAGAAAATCTGTGCTCTGAGAGGGATTTTCTAGAGGCTCGTGAGGAGCCTTTAAAGCCTGAAAAGAAAGTTGGAGAACCTAATATAAACCCAGCTAGGCTCTCGCTGTACTTTCCAGACACTACTTCAGCATAGAGCTGTACCTGTGCATGGAATGCCCCTGTTCATCCAGCCTACTGGGCAGAATATCTCATGCTTTTACTCCACATCTACCCCTGTGTCTCTGAGCACGCTCCTTCCCAGCCCCACTGCCCTGACCTTTGGTCGTTATCCCACTCCCTGTGATCCAGAAGCTCGAGAATTAACACTGCACAGCTTCGAGTCCAAAGACCCAAGGCTCAGCCAGACCCAACTGGTCAAAGCCTCCTCGGTGCTTTGAATGACCCCTTGTCCGGGCCTTTGGGACTACCAGGCATGTGGGCACCTCATCCAGCTCCCAGAAGCCCTGTGACCTCACTTTCACTCCCACCTATACCCCTGAATCTCTTTCTCCAGCCTAGACCTCTGACCTGGGCTGGCCCATGAACACAGACTGCTGGACGCTGAAGTTCTCCAGTCACCTCAAACTCAAGGGTTGACCAATAACTGTCGCCAGCCTCATTCCTAAGCTCCTCCCCCTCTCCTCTTCCTTCCCCTTCTCTCTCTCTCTCTCTCTCTCTCTCTCTCTCTCTCTCTCTCTCTTTCTCTTTCTCTCTCTCTCTCACACATACACACACACACACACATTCATGCACGCACGCACATGTACATGCACACGCATACTCATATATACCATAAACATGCCCGTATTTCTGTTACATGCCATGTAGTGTGCTGGGGAAAGTCCACATTGCCTGGCGTGGCCTAGTGTCACAGCCAATCCTGATCCCATTTAGTCTAAGAAGTTGTCCTGAGAGGAGAGTCAGGGATAGTGGGGCTGTTGGCTCTATCTGTTGACTCCTTATCAGCCAGGTCCATGAGCACACAGACTTCCGTGCACACTCAGAGACTCCAGCACAAATATACACACTCATGAGCCCTGAGATGCTGATATAGACACACCTACACAGAGATCTGCCTGCTAGAAAAATGTAGACACCGGTTACAACTGACTTTCAGATTAATGCTTTTTTTTTTTAAGTGTAAGGACATCCACAGGACCCAACTTCCTGTTAAGTCTACAAATGTGGGACTCTTTCTTAACATACCAAAGAAGACTGTGGTCACTGGGTTCTCCCATCATCCTTCAGTGTCTACCTATTACAGGGCTCTCCTGAGTGACATATCCTACCCCTACCCTGAACTTCTCCAGCTCAGAGATTAGCCTGCCCTTCTCTATATAGTCCAGCCATTTTGGTTAACTAGTCTTTTGGTCTACTCTCCTTCAGACCTTCTAGCTGCTGTACCTGGTTTCCCTATCTCCACTATCCCCACCCCCTTCTCCTCACACGGCACAGATCAATCTGGTCATGTTCACTCTGCTCTCTCTCTCTCTCTCTCTCTCTCTCTCTCTCTCTCTCTCTGACTATGATCTCCCATATCTATAATAAACCTTCTTCTCCACCATACTCAGGAGCGGTCATGTTCTTCCTCTTTATTTCTTTTTTTCATTCACTTACATCCCCCCCAAAAAATTCATTATTTAACTGGAACTCAAATACAATTGAGTATCCTGTGTTTTATCTGGTGATCTTACACCAGGGAAGGGCTAAACAAACATGGATCCTGCACAGAAAATTCCTCAGCTTACATGCTTGTACATACATTACACCCTCACACAGGCAGTTCACATGGGAATACATACCTCACCCTGCCATGCACTGCACATTAATGGGAATCTCGTAGCCTGAGGCCAAACTGGAGCAGGCTGACTCTGATTCTGATAGCTGCGGAGAGTGCTCTGTGGGATGTTTACCCATGAATAAAAGTCCCATTAACCCAAACTTCTGGCCTTCTAGCTCCTCAAATGTGTGCCCCAAATCACCCCGACGAGAGCTGGCTACAGCAAACTCCATGTCCTGGCTGGCAGGGTGACAGTGAGAGGAGAAACCTCTTCTTTCTCTCTCCAGTTTTCCAGATTTCCAGAGCAGAGTTCACCCACTTTCCAAACAGGACCTCTTTGTCCAAATCCATAGTTGCCCTGGGGTAAAGGAAAAGCCACAGCATTTGACACAAGAAGTAGGTTCAAAAGCCTGACTTTGATATTTGTGTACTGCAGCATTGGACAGGTCGATTGATGTCTCTGGAAAGCCTAAGTGTTCTCAGCAGCTGCAGGGATGTAGTGAGGATCGCTAGGTAGACGGAGGACGGTCGGTTCCACAGTTATGAGTAAGACTAAGATGGGAAGCTAGTTCTGTAACAAAGCGCCTGCCTTGCAAGGATGAGGACCTAAGCTGGATCCTCAGATGCTACATAAAAATGTCAGGGGTGGTAGATAGCCTGTTCTCCACATTGTGGAGGCAGAGACACAGGATCCTTTGGGCTTAATGGACAGCCAGTGTAGTTAATCGGTGAGCTCTTAGCCAATGGAAGACTTGTTCAAAGGAAGTGGGCAGTGTTCCTGGAGATGACACCCAAGACACCTTTGGCTACACACACACATACACACACACACACACACACACACACACACATACACATACATACACACATACATACATACATACATACACACATTCACACACATACATATGCACACATATACACCTATACACAAACACACAAACACACATATACACACATATACACATACACACACATACGCATACACATACACTTATAGACATATACACACACAAACACACATATACACATTTACACACATACATGCACACACACATACACAATAGATACATACACACATACACACACATACACCTACATACATACACACATATACATACATATGCACACATGCAAACATACATATACACACACACCACTAATTATAAGTTCTTATGGTAAATATCAACTGCAATTGAATTCAGAGATTGAGTGGCCTCCTGGGTTGGAAATAAAAAGTACAGAAGAGGAGAAGGTGAAAAGTCACTGGGACAACTAAGTGTGATCAATTAAATATAGGAGTCATGGGTTTGGAACAATGCCTCAGCAGTGAAGAGAAAGGGCTTCCCCTACAGAGAACCCCTGTTCGGTTCTCAGTACCCATGTCTAACACCTCACAACTGCCTATAATTCCAGCTCCAGGGGATCTGGCACCCATATACTCATGCAGAGACACAAAATTAAAAATGAAACAAAAATTTTAAAGAAAAGATGCTTGAAATCCTTAAAAAATGGGGGCGGGGCAATGTTTGAAATCCAAAACAAAACAAAAAAACCCTCTTTAAATATAGTAGTCGCCTACTCCTGAAGAAGATTTGGAGCTAACCTGAGCACACCCAAGGCATAGATAGCTACATATGTTCACTATCCTTTGTGGCCGCTTAGAACTGATCAGCAGTGCCACACACCGCTAAGTGCATCCCTGGTGTGCTGTCAGCCGAGGCCCACTAAAGCAAGAGAGGATCAGGTAATGGCTTCCTGCAAATGTCAGGGCATCTTCTGTTTGAAACCATCTGGTAACCATTCTTGTCGGTGAATGTCAGAGTGGAAGATTCCAAACTTCTGTTTACCGCAGGGTCTCCTGCACTCTGGAGATACTGAGTCTCGGTGTGGCTGAGGCTGGCACCGCTCATTAGAGTTTCCGATCGATTATCCCTCCACCTGAGCTTTAGGTGTCTACTGGGGCCAACAGAATGGGTGGGTGCGGTGGAGAGGGTCTGTGTAACTCTTCTCAATCTCCCCCTCTGCTGAGATGCTAAGAACATTCTGGAAGGTTAGCACTGAGTTGCTAAAGGAGGCCAGTTGTGGACAGAGACCTGGCAACCTTCTAGGGTGGAGACACTTGCTGGATAACTTCCACACCGAGGAGTCATTAGGATAGCAAATCCATGCCTCTCCCTGGAAGCTTCATACAGGTTAACAGATGAACTGTGGTAGTAAAGATTTTGTTTTGAAAGTGGCTTCATGTCTTACCAGGAAAGGAAAGTTCTCAAAGCCAGCTGGCAGGCCAGAAGAGCCTGATACAACTTAGTTGTAACCACACCCTCCCTGTCACTCCCAGAGTCTGCAGCCAGTTAGCAAGTCCAACTATGTACTGGAGAACAGAGTAGCTAGAATTTGGTAGACACAGGGATCTATCTACTCAGGGGAAACGGGAAAGGACCGCATTTGGAAGTACGGCCAACAGCAAAGACTGGGCCATGGGTCACTGAAGGCATTTATGGAATAGGACAGATGCTGTGTGGGCTGAAAATGCAATCTATTATTCTCACTGAAGCACAGGGAGATAGGAATGGAGGCTCGGGGGTGTCAAATAAGTTGTCCACGGTACTATGCAGCCAGGATTCAAAACCACAGCAGCCTTGATCTTATCCCGTTGTCCTTCTTAGAGCCAAGAGGGGACTGAGAACTGGCTACATCGGCTCTAGTCACAGCTCCAGTTTAACACGACAAGGGTCCCAGCAGATCAAACCTGGAGGAAAGACCTGAGGTGGCCATAGGGCCTGCCCTCATGCATGGTGGCCTTGCTTATAACTTCCCAGTTTAGACCACAAGGGGCTTGGGCTCCTTGAGAGTCTCCTTATCCCCGGCATTCCAGGCCCAGATGTGGACAGCTGTGTGATCCCTTCAGCCTGTGGTGATTCTTGCTGGGACAAGGAAGCCGCTTCTTTGTCCAGTTCCCTGTCCCCAAATCCTAATCTGGGGACAGCTGCCTTAATCTCTCTGAGTGCAAGAAACTATCTGGCTGGCTGGCCCACAGGAGGGTGGGAAGCACCCCACCGACATCCTGGAAGAGCCAGATCTAGAACAAAGAAGAAATTCAGGGCAGAGGAGGTGTTTTTTCTCCCCCCTCTCTCTGGCACAGCTCCTGCAAACCATCTGGTGGAGGGGCTATTATTCAGACCTCTGGATCGAGCTCTGTTTGTTTTGTGGGAGTTTGCAGCTGATGGTGTTCGTCAAATTCCCTGTAGCCAATTGTGCTTGCTGGCCCTTTCCACAGGCGGACCTGGGCAGCCTGGGCTTCCTGGGAACTCTGTTCATAGGTCCCCTTCTGGGAACGAGCTGCTCTGTTCGGCTGCCATCAAGGGACCAAGCTCTTTCCTTCTCAACACCTGCGTCAGCCCACCAGATGCTCGAACTGACGTCACCTGGGGACCCTGGGGCCCAAGATGGAAACCGGAAAGACCAGGAAGTGAGGACAGATCTAAGAAGGCCAGGCCAACCTTCTGTGGAGTTCTCTGCTGTGCAGAAATATAGCACACAGACCACAGAGAGGACTACCTGGGTTAAGGTACCACTTGGTTCCCTCCATCATTAGTGACCAAGTCTCTGTTCTCTGCTTTGAGAGTGCACTGCCTTACCTCACATGGAAAAAGCTACACACAACCGCAAACTCCAAAGGCCCAAGAGGTCCTGACTGTGCACAGTGGCTTCTCAGCATACATCATTGGCTTTGCCTTTCACTTCTTCAGGCTTGTAGAACACCGGCCATGTAGCTGGCTGTCCTGGCTTGCAGAACAGAAGGGAGCTGGCGTCCCTATGGGAAGTAAGACTCAGGACTCACTGTGATGTAACCCGCATCTTCAAAGAACAGCGTAGGGGACAGCACCCAGCATGCCTTTGGGAGACTATGGGGCAAAGCTAACCCCACACAGACCAGGTGTGTGGCTCCAGACGAGGTCGCAGACCTCAGTTCCCATATCTGAACACTGAAGTTACAATGGTGACTGGACGTCTCTCTCCAGCCCTCCCAGTGGTTCCCCATTACCAATCCTTCATGACTGGAAGTCTGACTAGGGCAGCAAGGAAATGAAAGGACAGGTGCACATGGAGGGAGGCTAGGATTGGTGGCTGTGAATGCTCGGACGGAGTGGTACCAACTACAAAACAATCAGACCCTCAGCACAGGCAGACGGGTCAACTTGTCTCAGTAGGAGACCTGCGCAGTCTCTGGCTATAAGTATCTGGAAGGATGGAGCTGTGGTTTCTAGTTTCTGCACACTGCCAACACACACACTTAGACCAGAGGAAGGCTTTGCCATTCCTCTGAGCCTCACCCAGAGGGGTGATTTTGTCAGATTCCCATGGGTCTAAGGCATTGGTTATTGACCTGGCTGTGCTCATACCAACTGCACCCATTCACCCGGGACTTCACTCATTCTTTACACATTCATTCTATGCTCCTCTCACTCCCCACGCCTTGTCTTATTGCGGCATCTCATTTCCTCACTGTTGACTACTGAACGGATTTATTCCAGGAATGGTGGACACACCACAGGGGCCCTGCTCTCAGGGAGCTTGCTGTCTAGTGAGTCATGACGATGTACTCCAGGGCAGTGTCTTGAGAGCTGTGGGACTGTGAGCAAAGACACTGGGGCGGTGTGGGAAAGAATCTCAGTCTAGCGTGGGATTCTTCCTGAAGCTACCCTGGGAGAGGTCAGCTGAGAGCTGAGGGGAGGTGGGAGGGAGATGTCGAGGGAGCAGCCAGCCTGCTCCAGAGCTCAAGATGAGAAGGGCACAGGGGAGAGGGAGCATACACACCCACAGCAGTGTGTGTCTGTCTTTTTGTCCGTCTAAGCCAAATCATGGTAGGCAGGAGAGAGAGGGGAGCCTGTGTAGGTGAGCATAGTAGGTGAGCACAGCTTCACAAGTCTGTCTGATAGAAAGCACCAGACCCACAGGAGGGCTTGTAAACAGAAATAGGAGGTGCTCCAATGTCCATGTTAATCAGATGTCTCTATCTGCCTGGAAAGAGAGCATTCAGTTCAAACAAACAAACAAACAAAAACTAGAGGAAGGCTGGCAAGATGGCTGAGCAGGTAGAGGCACGTGCTACCAAGTCTATTGACGAGTCTAATTCCTGAGACACACATGGTAGAAGGAGAGAACTGACTACAACGGTTGTCCTACACACACACACACACACACACACACACACACACACACACACACGCAAGCACGCACACACAACACTCATACTTCAAAATAAAAGTAATCAAATAATTTTAAAAAACTTCTTTTAAAAAAGGAAGGAAAAGGAAAATTACTGACAATGCCACATGCTTTGAGCGTTCAGAGCCACTCACGTCCCGTCCTGTAGCTGCCGGAACGCAGCCTGGGGCATGTGCCTTAAGCATGGCACTGCAGTGTTAGAAGCTGTTGGCAGCTTTGGTAACACCTAGAAAAACTAAGGAGCTGCATAGTTTTAATCCAATCTCTCAAAACACAGACATTGGTTTTCCATGGTCCTAACACTAGGACATAGAGACAAAAACACAAAGCAGATGCCCTGTCTGGTGAGGAGAACTTCCACGTCTGTAAGTGGCCCCTCCTTGCTACATCCTTACTCTTCAGCAGGCAAATGACCTCAGGGGTCCACTCTAGAAGGACGTTACTCCTGTGCCTAGGATGGAGTCCCTGTGACATAATTACCTCCTAAAGACCCCGTTTCCTAATGCCACTGCCTTAGGGGTTAGGTTTCAAAGAACGTGTTTATGGGGAATACAAACATTTAGAATAAAGCACCACAAAGTTTCATTTGCTGGTGTCTTAGTCTGGTTTCTCTTGCTGTGATAAGATACAATGATCAAAAACAACTTGGGGATGAAAAGCTTTATTTCTTCTGAGAGTTATAGTTCACTGTGAGGAAAGTCAGACTAGGAATTCAAGGCAGGGACTGAAGCAGAGGCCGTGGAAGAGCATTGATCACTGGCCTACTCGACCTGCTTTCCAATACTCCCCAGGGCTACCTGCCAGTGGGCTGGGCCATCCTCATCTACCAATCAGCAATCAAGAAAAGACATCTCTCAGAATGTCCATAGACAATCGGAGGCGGGCATTTCTCAGTTGAGCTTCCTCTTCCCACTTGACGAGAGCTTGTGTCAAGTTGATAGCAAACTAACTGGACAGTTGGTCTCTACAATATAAACACACACACACACACACACACACACACAGGGAGAGGGGGAGAGAGAGAGAGAGAGAGAGAGAGAGAGAGAGAGAGAGAGAGAGATGGATGCAAGAGATGTCCGAAGACATTATTTGCTGAAGTGTGTTAGCAGGGGTGGAAAGGAAGAACCAGCCGGACCAGGCATCCACAAGGGAACAGAGTGTAACGATTTGATCCATTCCTATGATGGAGCGCTCTAGAGCAGATGAATTCATGCACTAGGGCTCCACACATTAAGGATAAGGCTGAAAAGAAAACACCAGGGAGGAGAAAGACCAAGTTCTGAAAAGGTATGAAGCTGGCAGATTTGTGTAATTGCAGTTATAATAGACAACGCCACACACGGGCTATGAAGGGAGCATCCACAGAAAGTCCTATGTGTGGATAGGTCACCCTGAGTCAAGCATAATGCTGGCTCTGTGGAGAAAGTGTTCCCAGAGTGTACAGGAATTCAGCTGGAATCAGGACGTGCTTTGTCTGTAGAAGACAAAGAGAAGCAGGGCCTGGTTGTACAAGTCCATAATCCCAGGTACTTGGGAGACTGAGGCAGGAGTTTAAAGCCCATCTGGTGGATAGTAAGTCCAAGGGCATTCTGGGTAACTTTCTGAGAACTTGTCTCAAAGTAAAAAGGAGGCTGGAGAGGTAGCCTAGATGGTAAAATGGGTAAAAGGCTCATGAAGATCTAAGTTCACGTTCCCAACACCTACATAAAGCCATGGCTGGGGTGTACATCTATTACCTAGGTGTTGGGGTGGGGAGGGGTGACAAACAGATCCCAGTTTATCAGAACTGGTGAGCTCTAAGTTCAGTGAGGGATCCTGTCTTTAAAATATGTTGAAGAAAGAGTGAGATTGACCCTAGTTTCTCTACACACACACACACACACACACACACACACACACACACACACACACATACACACACACACACACGGGGGGGGGCGGGGGAGGGAAATGGAGAGGGAGAGGGAGAGGGAAAGAGGAGCTGAAGAAATGACTCAGTGATTAAGAGCACTTGCTGATGTTCCAGAGGACCCAAGTTCAGTTCCTAACACGCACATGAGGGGCTCACTGTTGCCTGTAACTACAGTTCTAAAGGATTTAGCACCATCTTCTCACCTCTGAAGATGCCTACACACATATGACATGCACATGAACACAAGCATTATTTTAAAAGGTGTGCGGGCACAGAGCAGTAGGAGAATGTTTGCCTAGCAATAATGTGGCCCTAGATTTCATCACCAAAACTCCCATCCCACAAAAAGACTAACAGCTGGAGCATATATTGTGAAATGGAATATTACTGACTCAAAATGGTGAATATTTGAGTGACTCTGGCCTTGTTTGCCACACTGCTGAATGTCTGAAATAGTTTACAACTTAATAAATTATTGACAATATCAATAGGGTAACTTAGCTGCTTGTATTATAATGTTAATTTTGGTGCCCCCAAAATGCTTATATTTGAGTGTCTACACATAAGGCACTGAGGGACCCTATCCCCAGTTGGTTCTGATTAGTAGATAAAGATGCTCATGGGCTCGGGACAGAGAGGAAGGAGGAAGAAGAGGTCCACCATGCTGGGAGGAGAAGGACAGGGGAGGTGCCTGAGAAGAGGGGAGGACAGGGAGCCATAGCTGGCAGTAAAGGAGCCAGGAGAGTGCAGCCCAGTTGGGCAACCCTTTGGGTCCAGGGCAGCCAATGTAGAAAATAGATTTTGGTAAGTAATAACTCGGGCCCTGTGGGGACAATGAGCAATGCTCAGGCAACACAACTCTGAGCCTGTTGCAATGTCTGTCCTTTCTCTCCTCTGTAGCCTCACATGTTTCCCTGGAGACCCCAGCTTCCCCTTCCACCAGCCCAGAGTTCTCTAAGGCCTCATCTTCTACAGTTGTGTACAGCCCTGGTCACTCCAGGACCACTACATATCAAGATGGCTCCACTTTTGCTGACCACGTGTCTCCTGTGCCCAATGAAACATCATGCCCTCGAGGGTCAGGGCCTGTCCTTGTGCCCCTGGTGGGTCCACAGGCAAGTCGGTGAGACTAATGGTACTTCTCAGGTCCTTGCATCATGCCAGGTCAGGGCTTCGAATCATACCAGTACTGTGGTCAGAGCTCAGACCATTCAAGAATGAGGAAGAGGGGGAAGGAAGCCCCAGGAGATGTGAGGAAATGGAGGGAAGCAATATGGCAGCTGAGACAAAGCTCAACTTTGCCACTAACAAGTAGAAACCTTGGAAAAGTCACTGTACCTTCCCAAATGTTTCCCATAGGCAGGGAAAATGCCCTCCTTTCAGGAGATGGATATGGTAGTTAACTTTGGCTATCAGCTTGACACACCACACACACCACGAAACATTTGGGAAAAGGGAACTTTAACTGAGGAATTGCCTCTATCAGATTGGCATTTGGGTTTTTTTCTTTCTTCCCTCCCCCCATGGTTGGTTGATGCAGGAGATCCCAACCCACTGTGAACAGTATCATCCCTAGGCAGGATGTCCCTCTGGATAAAAAGGGTAGCTGGGTCTCTCTCCTGCACCTGCGAGAGTGGAGGTTTCTTGTGGCAATGTCTCCTCCTTTCAAACTCTGAGAGCAGCAACTCCTGGTCTGGAAGCCTAGAGCAAACTGGAAAAATGACAGACTAGTGCACCACCCACAGTCAGCTGGAGCCACCGTGGTCCAGCTTCATAAGTATAGGCCATGAGGACACAGGCCACATGGACACAGGCCGTGTGGACACCGGTAAGTGGGAGTGGCTTGTGAACTAGCAGGGTAACTCGTCTTGCTCCTCCATGGGTCACTTCGACCTCATTCCCTACTTCTCCACTGCCAGGAATGAGAGGTGGAGAAGATGCTGCAGCCCAGTAGGCCACCGTCGAACCAGCCCCTCCCAGTCTTCCCCATCTCCAGCACTGGATGGACCCTCTGTGCTCCTGCTTCTCAATCATTCTGTGTGGGGTATCTCACCTGACCTGCTTATCTGTGGATGATCCCAAACAACTCAAGAGATTTTCCAGACTCCTGGGAACTGTGCAGAAGGAGCGATCCCAGAATCGCCAAGCGAGGGTAAGATCCTAAGTCACCAAGGAAGAAGATGGCCCCGGGATTGATCACACATTTGAGTCTGTTGTTCAATAGTTGATTGAGGTTCTTGCCTTTTTTAAAAAACAAAACAAAACAAATAAAACTTAGGATTTATCTGAGGGGAGGAAGGAAAGAAGGAGGGAAGGAAGGAAGGAAGGAGGGAGGGAGGGAGGAAGGAAGGAAGGAAGGAAGGAAGGAAGGAAGGAAGGAAGGAAGGAAGTTAGTTGAATGTAAGCCTGGAAACAAGCCAGTGTTCCTCATGGTCTCTGCTTCAGTTCATGCAACCAGATTCCGGTCTTGAGCTCCAACCCTGGCTGCTCCTGAGAATGGACTATAACTTGCAAACCCTTTGTTCTCCAAGTTGCTTTTGAGCATGGTATTTATTGCAGCCACAAAAAGCAAACTAAGACATATGTATCAGTTTCTTTTTTTGCCATGTGTTCCGGTTTTGTTTCTGTTGCTGTAATAAAATGGCCTGACAGCACACAACTGAGGGGAGAGTCATCCTTTGGTTTATAATTCTAGGCTGCAATCCTTCATTGCAGGGAAGACACAGAGGCAAGGGCTTGACACAGTTGCTCACGCAAATTCAGTCAAGAGCATAGAAAGGAATGCACACATGTTTCTGGCTTGCTCATTTGCATTTGATAAGCTTTTTTTTGGAGCTGGGAACCGAACCCAGGGCCTTGCGCTTGCTAGGCAAGCGCTCTACCACTGAGCCAAATCCCCAACCCCTTGATAAGCTTTTTAAATACAATTCAAGACCCAACCTGAAGAAATTGTGCCACCCATAGTGGACCAAGATAAGACAGCCCCACATCAGATAGGGGCCAAGGGCCAACCTGATCTAAACCATTCCTCAACATTTACTCTCTTTCTAGATGATTCTGGGTTGTAGCAAGCTGGCATTTAAAAACAACTCTAAGTCTATTGTGGTATTTGTCCTTTCTCTCCTCTCCTACTCTGTGCAACCAAAATACCAGAGAGAATGGCACAAGGGAGGAGAGATTCATTTACCTTGTGGTTGGAGAGGATTTCTCTCTAAGGTCACTTTGGCTCTAGATCATGGTGCTGGGAAGAAGAATGTTTTTACCTCACTGTAGACAGGGTGCAGAGAGACTGAAGGGTACAGAGACAAGATATGCCCAAGGAACAGCCCCTACTGATGCACTTCCTCCAGCTTACATCCTGTCTCCTAAAGCGTCCATAGTGTCTTAGAGCAGACATTGTTAGGCCAGGTGGCTCTGTCTCTTCTGATAACTAGCTGATCCCTGAATGGCCTCTTATTCACAGGGGCCTATCAACATCTTTTCCCCAGGAAACTGCACATAGAGCTTAGTCACCTGACAGCCATTCATTGGGTCTGCGGTGAGCAGCGTTTCTTAACATGTTCTAGATTACACTACTGTCTTTTTAGCTTGTGTCCTACCATAAGCCCAGAGCACAGAACCCGGAGAGTCAGAGACTGGGAATAACAGACGCCAGCCCCTCTCTGCCATGGCTCCCAGACCACTCTGTGATGGAGACCTTCGTGGATGAGCATCCTGCCAGACAAGGCAAGCTTGACCCACTCCTTCCTAGCCTCCTACCTGAGCACAGAGCCGGTGCCCAGATCGCTGTGGGCCACCTCAATTGTGTTGGATTTGCATGCACACTGGCCTTGTCATCAACAGGAAGGAAGAAGCACAGGGTGGGTGCAGATAAACCCAAACCACAGGAGGCATGCACTCTGTCTAGTGTGGCACATCCCCACAGCCTCGTGCGTCTGAGCACTCGGTTCCAGCCGGCAGTGCTGCATGGGGGGCTTGGGAACCTTTAGGGCAGGAGGCGTGGCTGGATGGAGGAGTCATGGAGAAAGCCTTTGAGGGTTGCAACCTCAGCATTCCGCTTCTTGGTCATCACCATGGGATGGGCCACCGCCGGCAGCTTCTGCAGCCACAGATTGAACCACTCCAGCTGCTGGGTCTTCCCAGTCATGACGGGCCCTCCTTCTGAACCTCCTTCTGAACTTTCTTTCTTCTGACCAAAAGAAATCCCTCCTCCTTTGAACTGTGTTTCTTATGCATCTTGTTCCAGCGACGAGAAAAAACAATTAATACTGGGTGTTTAAAGCCAATTAGAACTGTTTGGCTCGCTGCAGAAAAGACTATAGAAAAAGACCAGCAAAGGCAATCTGGCCTCTGGGGCTTTTGCTCATACCCTGGGTCAGGACAGCTAGGACCAGCACTGGACTGTGTTACGGCAGTTCTTGCTGTCAGAGGTCTACAGGAGACCGGCTCTGGTGCTCAGCTCTGTAAAAGACGGACTAGATGACCGAGAAGAGTTCCCTGGGAGGCTGTCAGTGGGTGTGTTTATTTATTTGTGTGCCCTAGATGAAATGATTTGACCCAAAGTTTTAGTTGTTCACAACAGCCCTCTGAAAACTTGGCCTTGTGTTCTGAAATAAATATGAGGTTCAGCGCATCCACGGGACAACTGTTAGGATTTATCATTTCCATTCTGACTGTACCTTTTCATTAGCCTTGGAGAGAGTTTCAAGAAAGCTCTTTTGGTGTGTCCTAAAAATGTTAACGGGCTGCCTGTCATCCTCAGAAGAGGAACGACTACAGAGAAAGGTGGTATGTGGCCCCAGGGATGTCCTGGAGAGGAGAAAGGAAAAGCTCCATTCCCCTGAGCACACACCTTATTCTCAGCGCATGCAGTGCCTTTCCCTCCATTTTTCCTGTACCCCAAAGTCAGGGGGAGATCAAAATGTGGACTGGACCAAGCCAGCTTCTAGGATCCAGTGGACCTCCAGTGTGAGCCCAGCTAAATAGACTGGCTCCCAGAATTACAGATGCCCCCTGGATGCCTGCACCTCCAAATAACCCCCCACGCCCTCTCAGTTTCCTATCACAATATTCACTCCTCATGGGGACATTCTCAGAATCGCCACAGGGTAGTGTTACTTGGGCTCCTTGGGTCTCACTCCTATTTTCTTCTTGGCCTTTGTGCATCTCAGTTCATTCCAGTCAGTCAATTGGTTAATCCCAGCGTTAAGCAGGAATGAAAATCCACTCGAGAGAAGCATCTGCATGGCAGACAGGAGTGATGAAAGGTGAGGCTTACTTGACAACTCCTTCACCTGGGCTATGGATCTTGTACAAAGAAAGCACTGGGGTCAGAAACTTAAGCATCAGCGACCCCTTGACCCCCTCTCTGTTTCCCCCAGCCCCACTCTCTTCCCACCACCCGCCAAGGTGTGGGGTTTGTTTGTAACAGTTTTTGCTCTGTATCAGCTTCATTCTGGCCCTGATCTCTGTGTAGCTTAGATTTCCAACTCTTGGTAACCTTCCTGCCTCAGCCTCCCTAGTACTCACCTTACACATGTGAGCCAGCACACCTCCTCAACCTTCTCTTTAAAGCCATTTTATACATGCTAGAAATGGAGAGGTTTTCAAGAGCACATCTTGATGTGTTTTGATGAAAGGACTCGCTTAGGCCACATCCGATCAACACTCAGGACACGTCCATCCCTTCGGACGTCCTATGACCTCATCCTCAGAGCTCAGGGCTGAAAATGCAGCCATGGCTCTGACTTCTATCTCAGATTAGCCATACTGCGGTAGAATTGCATACAAAGAGATGGCAGGTGGAGTCTTTTGTGTCTGGCTTCTTTTCCTTGCAGACTTCTCCACATTGATGTAAGGCAGCCCTGGGAACTGCCAGGCCCAAGGTATCTCATTCTCTTTTATTCTGTTCCAGTAATGGATCCGTGCAATATGCTGGCCCATTCAGCAGCTGATGTACATTCTGGAGGCTTCCGGGTTGTGATAATCTTGTGTAAAGCCTCTACAAACATTCCCATAAAGTCCTTGTGGGGAAATATGTTTTATTCCTCATACAAAATGGTTGTATGTCTGACATCCCAGGGACTTTTCAAACTGTCTGCCAGACAATCCCGTTCTACATTCCTTCCCACCATGAGAGCTCCAGTTGTCCACACACTTGACAGAATTTATGACTGTTCGTTAATTCTCTTGCACCACTTATTTTAAACCAGCTTTACATTTACAGAAAGGGGTAAGGAAGTACAAGACAAGGTCTGGTACATCCCATGCCCTGTTGCCCTCATTAACTTCTTACATTACAGTACAGTCTGTTTGTTATAGCTGATGAACGTGATTTCAACCACAGTCCACTCCTCGTTCAGATGCATTATTCCTTAGCTCATGAACTCCTTAGCTCTCCCACTGCCCGAATGCCACTCCACGATGCTGTATTCTATTTAGCTGCCATGACTCCTGTTCCCTTAACAATGTCAGGGAGTACTAACCGGGTGTTTCATAATGCATACCTCAGTTGGGAATCTGCCCGATGTTTTCTGAGAGCTTCTGGTTTTGGGGAGGAAGAGAACAGAAGTGAAAAATATTCTTCTTACAGCACCCCATCAACGTGATCCACCACCACTGAGGAGAGGCTAAGGAGAACGTCTGTGAGGGTGCCCCTGTGTTCACTCTCTCTGTTGCACAACTTCCTTCTGCAATATCTAGCTTGCTGATACCAGTATAGTCAAAAAGTTTAATTCCACTGTTACACTTTAGGTTCTTAATTGAATACTGGTTTGTTCTTATCTTCCCATCTGTCTGTGCGAGTCTGTCTGTCCATTCACAGTGTTTACCTTTCCCTTGAAACAAATGTCGATCCTGAGAGACCTCTTGGAGAGTGGTGAAGTCTCTGACCCCATTGCCTTTGTCATCTCTGTGTTTGCTCTGACTGTTACTCCTTCTGACTGCTATTCCTTTGACTGTTATTCCTTCTGACTGTTATTCCTTCTGACTGTTACTCCTTCTGACTGCTCCTTTGACTGTTATTCCTTCTGACTGCTATTCCTTCTGACTGCTATTTCTTTGACTGTTATTCCTTCTGACTGTTATTCCTTCTGACTGTTATTCCTTCTGACTGCTATTCCTTCTGACTGTTATTCCTTCTGACTGTTATTCCTTCTGACTGTTATTCCTTCTGACTGTTATTCCTTCTGACTGTTACTCCTTCTGACTGTTATTCCTTCTGACTGCTATTCCTTCTGACTGTTACTCCTTCTGACTGTTATTCCTTCTGACTGTTATTCCTTCTGACTGTTATTCCTTCTGACTTGCTCCACGTTTCCCTGGTTCTTTCTACTTCTACTCATCTTTGTCTGCAAGCGTGGCAGAGACTATGTTGAGAACCTGTGTATTCATTATAATATTGTAGTTTTCCGTTGGTGGGCTTTGGTTGTGTGTGTGTGTGTGTGTGTGTGTGTGTGTGTGTGTGT